>NC_047665.1:53584808-53812308 GCF_011762505.2 Arvicanthis niloticus | reverse complement strand
AAAAGTAACCCGTCAATGATGGCCCCTTTAGGAATAGGAATATTTTATTCCTTCTTGTCATATTTTAGCGACTTATTTAATTGGATGAATCACGTATTAAAATTCCAAATAAGATCATCATTATGCATGGAATATTATCTTTTAATGCTTTCTGAACTAAATAAGACACAGAGGCAATTTAAAATTTTTACTTTCCCTTGTGTTCCCTGCATTTTTTAATTTTTCTGACACCTCTCCTGACACCTGGGGAGACAGAGAATTTATAAGCTAAAATGCCTCAATGCTCCCAAACTTTGAAACAGAGCCAAAATAAACTTGTCAAAAAGACCCAGTGAGTGACTTGGTCTGGGCTAGCTATTATGAACACTCACAGAGCTCAGAACAGAGTAAATTCCCAGCAGAAGAAGGTAGGACAGTATGAGTGGTGTGGCAGTCCTTTAGTCACGATTCAAACTTGTGACACATCGGTGAATTTCAAACTATACGGCACCATGGAATAAAGAAAAATGTGCTCAAGTAACACTGTGTGTGACTTATCCTTCATTCTATTGACTGCTCCATTGTAGAAACATATAAGAATGTTTAGGTGAGAACTACTATCAGTAAAACAAACAGGCAAAGATATTCACCTGGGTATCAGGTCTTCCTTGAAAAGTACGCTACACATGAAACCTGTGCTTTGTTCCCATTAGGATGTACAGCCTGGAAAGGTGTATCACATGGTCACAAAGTAAATGCCAGAAACAGAAACCCTACACAGTCAGAGGAGAGAGAAATCTAACATGCTCATTCATCATAAATGCAGCTCTCATAACATATTCCATTGGCTCAGCTTCAGAAAGGAGAATAAGATGCTGGGCCTTCTGGGGCTCACACTTTAAGTTCTCTACCAAGCCTGTCTTGTAACTGGCTCATCTTGTTCCAAAAATGTCGCCATCTTCCTTTTTAAGGTCAACCTGGTCATACCGCTGGGGAAGAAATTCCACAAGGACCGCAGGCACAAAAGCAAAAGATGAATGACCAGGCACCAGGAAGAGAAAACAGGGGCAAAGGTGGTGTTGTGCCTGGGAGGCCATTAGTGCAGTTAAGAGGAAGATGCCTCTCCGGCTGCTGGTACCTCCTAGTCATCTCTGTACTCTGGACCATTCAATGCTCTTTCCATGTACTGGGAACTCACGACTACATGTTTTTGAGAAGTATTAAGTCACTAACCTCCTTACTCGGCATCTTTATGGGTTGCCTTGAGCTAAAGAAGGGTAAATTTGGAGCCAAGTAGATAGAGGAAGAGAAAGAAATAGACTGCAGTGTACATAAGGAAGATGAGTAAAGAAGACTGTGTTTGAGTGTGTGTGTGTGTGTGTGTGTGTGTGTGTGTGTGTGTGTTTGGGGACATTTATACAGTGTGTTTGTGTGTGTTTATACAGTGAGGAGTACAGTGTACATTACTGCAGTGTGTGTGTGTGTGTGTGTATGTTTGTGTGTTTTAGCACATTGGAGGGTGCATTGGGGGAGAAGTGTGTGTTTTTACAGTGTGTGTGTTGGTGAAGTGTATGTGAGGTACAGTGTGTGTGTATGTGTGTGTATTAGGGGACATTTATACAATCGGTATGTGTTGGTGCAATGAGGGGGTAAATATGTATGGATCTGTGTGTTGGTACAGTGTACGCTGGTACAGTGAGGAGTAAGGGTATGTTACTATAGTATATGTGTTGGGGGGTTGTGTATGTTGGCACATTGGAGACTGCAGTGGGGGAATGAAGTGTGTCTGTTCTTATAGTGTGTGTGTTGGTGAAGTGTATGTGAGGTACAGTGTGTGTATGTGTGTGTATGTGTTTATGTTGGTGCCATGTGGATGGTGTTCAATGTATGTGAAATAGTGCAATGGGTGTATTGGTATGTGTGTGTATGTGATGATACACTGCTGGGGTTCAGTGTGTATGCATGTGTGTGTGTGTGTGTGTGTATGTGTGTGTGTGTATGCGCGTGTGCATGTGTGCATGAGTGTGTGTACTCCTGCAGTGTGTGAAGATGAATGCTGTTTATTTCCTCGGTGGCTGAAGCAGGAATGATGGAGATAGAAAAGGAGGACAAAGGAAGGTACAAGTGGAAATTGTGGAGAAACCACAAGCAAGTCAACGCTAAGGAAGATGAAGGAACTTTGAAATATGGACATATGTGCAATGAAGCTCACAACGATCCCATATCTCTTGAGGAGAAAATCACAACGGTCCCACAACTCTTGAGGTGGAGTCATAGGCTGTTTTATTGATATACCTGATGAAAATCATGCATTATATTTGGAAATTGAGAGTCATTTGGATATTAGCATGTAGAAAGCGATTACAGAGAAATCCAATATTCCATGCATCCCTTGTGATTATGTTTTTGCTCTTGGTCTCAAGTCTGACTATACATGCTTGTCTTCTGCACCTCCACCTACTTGAGACCATGTCCACATACAAAATTGGCAAGCTACCTCTGCCCTGTCAGCACATGACACTCCCTCTGGGGGTTTCTGTTCTACTCTGTGTGCTGTTTTGCCTTTGTTTACCTCTTTTTGTTTTGCATTTCTCTTCCTTCCTTGTTCTTCTATCCTATCCACATAACCTGCTCATCATGTCTCAGAAACTCAGTTACACAAAGGACCAAATCCAGACCACTGAGCTCTCTGAACAAGTGCTCTCCATGCCATCATGTCTGAATATCAAGGCTTTTACTCAGTGACATTTATTAACAGAATACCTAAATAATTACTTGCATAGTATAATTTTTTCTCTGTAATGCTACTACCTGACTGTGCTGACTATGTCTATCCATGTGTTAGTGTGAGAGAGAGAGACAGGAGCAGGAGAAGGAAAAAAAAGGAGAAAGAAAAAAGAGAGGTAGGAAAGAGAGAAAAGAAGAGAAGGAAGGAGAAGAGGATAGGGGAGATAAGAAGAGGGAAGGGGAGGGAAGTGGAAGGAAGAGGAGAGAAAGCAATTTCTTCCTCATTCTCAAATGTTCATGTACATACCTGTCCTGATTGTGACTATTCAGTATATTTAGCATTTCCTCTTTCTCTTAAATCCTGTGGCCATGTTAGGCATGTGTCTGAAGGTTCTTCCATTCACTTCTCCTTTTACTTTTAACTGGACAGAACACTCAAGGGCTTTCCAGATGAAGTCATTAACTTCCTTATTAAGACACCGTCATGGGTTACCTTGCTGCTGAACAGAAAGAAAGGGTAAATTTGGATCCAAGTAGATAGAGGCAGAGAAAGAAATAGACAGCTGTGTACCTAAGGAAGATGAGCGGAGAAGGCTGTGTGTGGTTGAGTGTGTGTGTGTGTGTGTGTGTTCGTTCGTTCGTTCACAGCAACAAAGTGAAGACAGGGACAAGTTCCTGAGGGAAAATGTAGGTCAGTTATAGTTTTTTTTGAAGAAAGAAAAATTGACAGTGATTTCAGTAGGTAGTATGGGGCATGAAGAGCAGTTTAGAGCAGTAGATCCTGATGATCCAATATATCTTAATATAAATATTCATCTTATATATATTCATATATAAGACTGTATATTCATCTTATATGTTCATCATATATATAGTCACCTTCAACAGGTGACTAATTCAGATCTTGACTCCAATAAAACTCATTGGATCACCAAGTTGAACCTTGGTGGTACCCATAATGGGCACCTTATCTGGGGTGAGTGGACATATGTTGTGTCTCCCCAGGAAATATCTGTTAGACAACATTACTCTTTCTGTGTCTGTACAGTAGCAAGGATTTTTGATTCTCTAAATCCAAAGTGTTCACTCTTTTGACTCCTGGGGAGGGGCACACTTTGTAGGGATACTGAGACTTTTATGTGTGCAACCTGTCCATTGAAATATGTTATTCACCCATTGAGACCAGCACGTGTCTGTTGTTTTTGTTTTAACTTACTAAGGTGTTCAACAGACAAGAGCAATCGATCTCCATAAATACATGTGTTGTTCAGAACTGAAGAGCTCTGATGTCTCAGTAGAGTGAGTACAGTACTCACTTAGGTCAAGGCCTCACAGTAGCAGATGATTGATTGGTTACGTGAGCTTACAATTTTTAACAATTCTAAAAGTCTGGCTAGATGCCTTAAAGATATGCCTTGAAGCTTTTCAGCTAAAAGTGTTCTGATTATCATCATAAATCGAAAGTAGATGAACAACTCATTTGATAGTTACTAAACATTCTCCACATTGACATGTTCTGGTAATTGACACAAGTCTGAATAGAAAACAAGGAATTACTCAGAAGATATTTGAACAGACCTTTCCCTGCCAGTGCAAATACGAATGTTGAATCACGTGGCTTTCCTCCATGCATCTTATGACATGCTTCCCATGCCAATGAGTGAAAACCAAGCTCATCCTGTCACTTCATTTGTCCCCATAACCTGCTCATATGCCTACCTGTCTCTAGAATCTATAGACCTGCTGACCACATGGAATCTCAAAACAAACATCTATGCCTTAGTATAGACCTGTCTAGTTTGTTCAATTCTGGTGAACAATCTAACTTATGTTCTTTAAAACATCGTCCTTATCCACTGCCTGGTGGTCTTACCTCAAGATATCCCTGGCTCTTCACTCTTCTGTCACCTGCCTTGGTCTTCACTGTATCCATCACTTCTTCTGGCTCTTCACTGTGACCCTGCCTGGCTTCTCATTATGTCATCAACTGCCTCCTATCTAGTTAGTGCTTCCCTGTTCTTTGGCCCTCTAGAACAAAAGTAAATCTATCATAAGTGTCTGGAACAAAAGTAAATCTATTATAAGGCTCTTACAGAAACCCTCATGTCATCATTGTAAATTCTTAGTGTGTATGATGAAACACAAGCTTCTCAGTTATCAGCTGCTGATGTCCTGATCCTTGGATCCTATTTTTTCAAACAGTAAGGAACACCCAGACTCTTCCAAATCCTCTTTATGTCATGTATCTATTTGTATTTAGTACTCTTTCTAGTTCACGGGCCATGGATCTACAACTTTGTTTGTGATAATTTTATGTGTCCACATGCCTGGGTTAAGGAAAGTTCAAATAGCAAAAAAAAAAAAAAAAAAAAAAAAAAAAGTATTTCAGGTATTTGGGCTCTTAAATGTCATATTTATAAGGAAGATTGCTATTTGAATTTGCTGGCTAAGTAAAAAAATTTTACCCATGTGAGTGGGCACTGTCAACTACATTAAAGATCTAAGTATTTCAAAAGGAAGAATCAAGGTGACCTATTATACCCAACTCCTACCTACAATGTCACATTGGCCCTCCTGGCTTCAAAGCCTGTGAACCAAAACTGAACTACCTCACTTCTTCTTCCTTAATTCAGACAAAAATAAATTGAGCCTCACCTTAACTCTATTAACTGTTAACCAGTTCTTACCACAAATCTCATTTTACCTACTTTCTGTACATGATGTTCAAAAAAAAAAAAAAAAAAAAAAAAAAAAAAAAAAAACCTTAAAGCAAGAAATACACTAATTTCTCTGTCAATATAACCATCTTGTGGAAAGCTTTTGCTGGAGTGTTAAATAAGTCTAATATTTTTGTGTTTGAGCAACATTTGTACATTAAACATTTCTCAGAACAATTGCATTGAATTGTACTTTCGAGGCACGGTCTTATCTTGTATACATAAAAGAGTCCTGTTGTGAATTAAAAATGTGCTTTGGTTGCCGAACTTACATTTACTCAAATAACAGCAGAACATTTAAGGATGAGTTTGTAGAAAGGTCTATGCATAGGGCAATGATAAGGCACTGATAGGGTATACATGATGAGGCCATGGACTCAACCCCAACCCTAAAAATATACACTACTCAACATAGATATAGATAATAGGTAGGAAGATGGATGGATGGATGGATGAATAAATGATTGGTTGATGGATGAATGAATGGATAGTAGATAGATGATAGATAGATAGATAGATAGATAGATAGATAGATAGATAGATAGATTTATAAATTTATAAAGAGGAAGGGGCAGTAGGGAGGAAAGAGAGGGCCATGTGCTCCAACTTTATAACGACAAAATGAAGAAGGTACAGCAAAACACTATTAAACTGCATTCTCTAACATGTCTATACTTTTAACTATTAAATAACTTTATTTAAAGGTTTAATCATTGATTTGTCCAAATATTTCTGAAATTAAACCTGTAGGTAGTTCACATTTTCACTCAAGATTTAAAGAAAGGAAAATAGAAGAAAAATGTACAGACTCGTAAAACTTTAGAGTTAATCAAAAATGCATTCTGAAAGTTCACCATCCCCACTGTGGTTACTGAATATCAAATCCAAATAATGAGTTGCCCCACTCTACCAGATTCTAGCCTGTCACTTAACAGCACAGCACAATGACTCCTTCAGTGTTCTGGGGCACTGTTTTCTGACCCACAGGGGAATTTGAAGTGCAAATTCCCCTGATAGTAGTCCCCACCGTAGGTAGGGTAGACTCTACTCTGCCAATCACTCACCAAACAAGTAAATTCCAGAGAATTTCTTCTCTCAGACTCAACAGGCCAAACAGCTCCAATATTCCAAGAGAATGCCATATGGAAATTGGGGGCTACAAAACAAAGCCTATGTATATAACTCAGGTTTTATAAGTGATTTCCTTTTTTAAAAAAATGTTTATTCTTATGCAATTGAATAGATTCTAGTGACTCTGAATGTATTCTAATTTTTTAAATTTTGTATAGCCATTTGGGATACCAAATCTAAGATAGAAAGATATTTCATGATAAAGTTTTGCTCACATCTAATTATCAATTAATACAAACTTTAATGTTTTATGGATTCAGCATTACAAGAAACTTAACAGAAGTAGAGATACTAGATGTGGAAATACAATAGTTGAATTAGAATCTAAGCATATTAACAGTCTTGTGTATTCAGGGTCCAGTAAAATAGTATCAGTTATATACAGTGATCATACGGTAGTCTCAGAGGCAGCCATATGTGATGTAAAACACATCCCTTGGATTTTTAAGTCTGCACCATGATTTTGTACAAATTATGAAGCACTGAGAAAGTTAGTTAACTTCCCCATGTATCAGTGCTCTCAGCCAAACAGTGGAAATAATTGTACCTGTTTCAGAAGACTGATGTTTCTTCACAATTAAGATATGATACATACAGCATTAAGAATCTTGAACAATTAGAGCCTCCAAAACAAAGTAGAACTGAAAATGAAATATATTGTTCATTGAATGAGATGGGGGTTGAGTTTAAAGAGATATTCTTTAAAAGAAATTGTGTGTGCACATGTGCGTGCATGCTGTATGTCTATGCATGTTCATGTCTGTGAGTACACGTGTATATATGCCATAGAAGACATATGTACGTCAAGAAACAACTTTAGACATTAGTTCTTGCCTTTTATTACATTTGAGGCAGTCATTTGTATGAATCTATGGCCTGAAAACTTCCAGGGAAATTCTAGTTTCTATTCCTATCTTTCAGGAAGAGAACTGGGGTTACAGATGTAACATCCAGCTGTATTCATGTTATGGACATCTTCTTGATTGTACAGTGGCAAATACTGTGCACAGAGAGCCATCTCCCCAGTGCATAGAAAATCTTGTCAGTATGGTAACGTTTTAATGAAGTAACATTTGTGGCTAACATGTTATGATGTTAGAGACTATAATTAACTTGCTTGTTTCTTTACTGGGATTATGAGCATGACCCAGCAAATTTGGGCTGCAAAAGGCATTTATGTAAAGTTTAGTTTTAATCTTCAAAATTGTTTGAATATATACTATCAATGTATTTAGACAGAGACTCTTAAATGTAGGTCATAATAAATGGATAGAGTAAAATTTGAATTCAAATTTGACAGTCTGGGTAGAAATTGAAAAAAATGTATGCTTATTAGAGGATAGAAAATAGAACAGCCAGAAAACATGAAATTGGGGCATAGTCATAAAACCTCGGAACAGGGGCTGGTAAAAGACTCAGCAGGTACAAGCACTTGGAGCAAACAACAGAGGACCTGAGTTTGATACCTGAAGCCCATAACAAAAAGTCCAACATGGTGGCATGCATCTGTCATTCCAGCATTCCTATAGAAAGTAGAGGCAGATACAGAAAAATTATCCAAAAAGCCATGGAGTACAGCAGAAGCCTGGAGTGTCCAATACAGTCAAAACAACATAAGAGAGCCGGACTCAAGAGGAAGGAAGTAACTAACTCCCACATGATGTCTTATAACCTCTACACACATGCTTGGGGCATGTGCATGCACACACACACACAGACACACACACACACACACAGACACACACACACACAGAGAGAGAGAGAGAGAATTAATAATGAAAATTATAAAATTTATAACATAATTATAACTCTACTTATTTCAAAACTTGAATGAAAACCATAGATAGAGTAGCTCACTCCAGTAATACTAGAAACCAGGAGACTGAGACAGGAAGTTGGGAATACATAGTGAATTCTAGACTAGCTTAGGCTACCCAAGGAGACCTTGCCTTAAACAAAAGCAAAACGAAACCAATACAAACAAAAACAAAAACTCTACCGACAGCTGCTATAAGAGAAACTTATTTTTGTCCCAAAGATTAGAAGTACAACCTATGTATGGACCACAGGTCAGAAGACAACCAAGCATTCAATGATGATGCAATGTCATTTTGAGCATTAGATTCTAATCTTTGTTTTGTATACTGTTGTCAGAAGGTACATTTTCTCATTGATTTTACATTTTGAAGGGGCTGTTAAAACAATATGATAATTCCAGGTAGACATCTCAAGGCAGATCTGAAATGTGCAGAGATGACTCAAAGAAGAAAACACAGGAAATATTAAATTTGGGCATCTGGTTCAAATTAATTTCAGAAGCTAGAGAATAGCATCAATTACCTTCTACATTGGGCTTAACTTTATTAGTGTGGAATGCAGAAAGACCAATTATTGTTTACTTCAGTGGACTTAGATAACCTCAGCCCCAGAGCATCTCAAATCTACCCAGGCACAGCTTCCATTGTTCAGAAAACCTGTCTCAGAACTCCAAAGTATAGGAACCGTTTATGTATTTGGTACAGCACAAGAGAACAAGGCATTTAAAAAAACTGCACTATTAATCAAGGGTCTCTGAACCACTGTGAGACTAGCTCTCATCCACGACTTTGCAAAGTGAACGTGGGAGATCACAGGATATAAGCTAGAAGACATGCCGGCATGCCTATGCTCCCAACTCATGGTGTTCAGCAAATTACTTCCTATTCCTCACTTTTCCTATCTGCAGAAGGCCTGCTGTGGAGTGTGCATGAGAGAAAGCATATATTGCTCAACATGGTGTGCGCACTATGATCAGGCCTCGGTGACTATTAACTGAGGATGCTAAGCCATTTGCCATTTTCTGGTGACAACCTCATTTCCTATTATTCATTTGTTTTGTTTTCTCACCTTTTTTATATATATATTTAAGCCTTATCACAAAGAAAAGAGCAAATTCCATTGGAGAATGTGCTGTATAATTTTGTCTTCTTTTTGGCATTGTTTAAACTAACATGCAGTGTGGAAAAGTGTTCAGTCAGTCCTTGGTGAATTAAAGAGCTATCAGTATTATGAACATTAGCATTCATTATGTGTTTCTTCTGTGGGACCTGTGCTAAGGGTTTTACATGCCTGAACTCCTTTAATCTTCACACACAGTACTGAAATATAAGTACTCTATGAATGAAATACATTTTTGATGAATTACAAGAATACCTTTGTCATTGCCATAGCAACAGAGGTCTGGAAATATAAGTCTGATTTTAGAAACCATAATCACAGTTGTGTCTTCTTTTTCTGGCTCAGTTTTAACATACCGTTCACGGCATTTATATAATCATATAAATAAAGACATATAAATGTTAATTATATTTATTGACTCCCCAAATTGAAAGCAGACATTCTGGAATAAAAGACCCTCAAAAATACTGATCATTTTATAGAGATACATACACAGACGCAGGAAGTTCTTGGTACTGTTTTAAAGACATGTAACATATAATAAGAATGTTTATATGAATGTTGGGAGTTTGGTTTGATTTCCACTGCTAAATGCTTTGAAACATTAGTGTTCTAATGAAACAAACATGATTTAGCAGGGAGAGTACAATCTTTGCATGAATGTTCATTATGAATTTTGGTCTCCAAAAACACTATCTTAGATGAATATTTTATACATCCATGGGTACCACCCAAGCTCTCTATTACCTATATGGGTCAAACACATCTTTCACAAACATGTTTTAAAAAGGTACTAAAGGAAGTGCTAGGCAGTGCTGTTTAACCAAACAATGTCAAAGGAGAAGTTTTGATTTAGTGGTTAATGTACTAGGCCTAGAACAAAGCAATTTGATAAAATTATTATTATCACTTAGTGTTCTAATCTTTCCATGTCCCATTTTCATCCGGGGATGGATTTCATAATATATTCACACTTTTGAAAATTCACATTTTCAAAGTTGAGAAAGATGGAGATTAACATGTAAAAGGCTGAGACTCGAGCCTATCTCTCACCCTGAATTAAGGACCTCCACATAAGATCCAATACTCCATATTTATTAGAGAAAAAATGAGAAGCATATTCAAACACAGAGGCATAAATAAAGACCTTGAAAAATGGGACTTCAGTAGCACAGGAAATAAGATCAAGAATCAAGAGATGAATTCTCACAAACTAAAATGCTTCTGTATATAAAAAGGCAACTCACTGGTGAAGACGCACCCTCCAGAGCAGGAGAAAATCTTTATGGCTATATTTCCAACAGAAAATTAATGACAACAATACACAGAGAACTGAAAACATTAAAAATGAAGAAAGACTAACTATTCAATGAAGACATGAACTATGCGACTAAACAGGGAGTGTTCTCAAAAGAAGAAATAAAGGCGACTAGTTAAAACATTTTTTAAAAGTAAGCAACATCCTTAACCAACAAGGATTCCACCCCAGCCAAAAGAAGAATTGTCAAAACACAAGTGACAACAAATGCTGGGATTGTTGTCACTGGAAACTAGCTCTGTAGCCACTTTACAAGCTACTTCTAAGGTCCTCAAAATAAATAAATAAATAAATAAATAAATAAATAAATAAATAAATAAATAAACTAAAAATAAAACACCATATGCCAAATTGGGCATGCCCAAAGGAATCTACATTCTACTATGGAGATACTTTCATACCCATGTTTATTCGTGCCCCAGTCACAATAGCTATGAAACAGGTTCAATCTAGATGCTCATGACCTGATCTTTTTAGGCACCAAATGCCCATCATCTGGGGCTATGGGTCGGAGAGGCTGTTTCCAGGACAGAAGATCTCTGTGTGTCTGCTGCAGCTGTAGATTTCCCTGAAGAGATATTTTTCAGCCAACACTATGGTTTTTCCCAGCACTAAGTTTGTGGGTAAGGAACCATAAAATACAGCAATAGCTTCATCTTGAGTCCACCAACATATATATATGTTGGTCAGTTGACAGGGGTTTCTACCAGCCACTTTGCAGTGATTCTGCAAGCCAACAAGAAGAGCTCCTGACCCCTGCTTCAGTTCTTAAAGAATAATTGAGCTCACTCTGGTTTTCTGTCCACAGTCTCCATGAGATACTAAAAAAAACTCCTGCTCTTGCATAAATCAAGCCTGGAGTGTCCCTGGCCTCCCTTACACTGCTTTGTCTTATAGCAGACAACGGAGCCAGACTAGGCTGCACACAGTCCAGGGCTCCCTCTGGTCAATGCTATAAGGGCTATTTAGTAGATTGGGAGCAAACATTTTCTTGGCTCTTTATCTGTAACACAAATGGAGTAGGTCCATAAATAAAGGCTCAAAATCCACCATCCAAAGTAGAAACTCTTGGCATCTGCTATTGCCTAATGTTCACTTACAAAAAGAAAAAAAATCACAATTAAAAAGTCTGGAAAGAAGAGGAATTCTATCCCCCAAAACCCAACTGGTCAATTACTAGCCATAGTGATTGCAGACATTTATTGTGTTTTTCCCTGAGAACTAAAATTAAAACTGTTATTATTCCCACCACTTAATGGATAAGTTCAACAAATGCTTGTAGATCTTTCAACACACAAAAAGCTTTTTCTTAATAGGAACTCATTCAAAATATAGGATAGTAATTAAAGAAAACTGCTGGTGTTTATTGCCTGATATTCTGACTATTAAAATGAGCTATGTATGAAAAATGTATATCGTAAATGCAATTATGGTTGGGATGGGAATAATCTGTATTAAACTAAATATAGATGATTTATGTGTTTCCTGCAATAGCACTTTCGATCTTAGATATTTGATATGATTCATAACACAGAGATAGATAGTATTACCAAGGATGTATATCATAAAAATATATCTAATTTCTACTTTATACTACAAAAACATGCGAACAATTAGAGCATCTTCTTTTTCCTTGCTGAAATTATTCTAAAAAAAACCCACTTCCTTTAAAGGGGCTTGTTGAAGTGCAGACACCATTTGCTGCAAATGCACATCTGTTCAACCTTGCTACAGAATCTATTGTGACTTTTCATTTGCTTTTAAGGTATACCGTTTGTGGTTTAATGGTAACTAAAATGATAGAGCATTACATTAAGTACAGACTTCGTTTAGAAAAACAACTGACAAATCCAAAATGATTTTATACTGATGTGGTTGCTAGGTGGCCTCAAGTATTTTATTGCTTCTTTTTACTGCTTCCAAAAATTATCTGAGGTAGCTGATCTAAGACACAAATAAAATAGGAACAAAGACCATTAGAAGAAGACTAAGAGATTGGGGTGAAGCAGTTGATCTTTGCAGTCTCCTTCGGTAAGACTGCCATTCTAAATCATGTGATCTCCCTGACCACACTTGCCTGAGCAAGGCAGCTTTATGGAGGAGAAAGATGCTGGGGTAGAAATGGCAGGTCTTCAGGTCACTCCATACCCTTGCTATCAATTTTCTCTATTATCAGCAAGAAACAATAGAGCAATGGGGGGGACATGGGGGGAAAACAAAGATACAGGAAGAACAGGCTGGCTGAACTCACCACAACATGGATTGTTCATGTTCTGTGCGCGACGGCGAGGCTCCGCAGCTACCAGTGTGCATCTATGCTCTAGCCTCAGAAAATGTTCATCTTTGCTGAGAGGGGGAGATGCACATCTGTGCTCAGAGAAGGGGGGATGAGAGAGAGGGCAATGCAATGTCCTGAACAGAGAGGCCATTTTAGAGAAATAGACTTTGGTGTGATAAGCCTCACTCAGGGCCACAGGAGAGTGAGAGATGCAAGAAAACAGAATTCATGGTCTCCAAAGAGCAAAGCTTTGGGAACACTGACCCTAAGACATCCAAGACATTGGCACTATAGACCTGTAATGCTCCATGGTGGCCCCACCTCTGCCCTTTACTGCAGGTGGCCTTTCCTGTCTTCTCTATTCTTCTTCCCTCATGGGAAGTCCAAGGGAAAAACATAGAAATTCCAATATGAAACCAGTTTCAAAATTGCTATATAGGGGAATCATCACATGTCATCTGTAACAGTCAAGACTGATCATCTTTTTCATCTATTTCATAGCCACATAGATGAGAACAGGAAAAAGAGAGAAAGAGAGAGAGAGAGAGGGAGGGAAGGAGAGAGGGGGTGGGAGAGGGAGAGGGAGAGAGAGAGAGAGCAAGAGAGAGAGAGAGAGAGAGAGAGAGAGAGAGAGAGAGAGAGAGAGAGAGAGAATATAACAGTAGAGAGATGAGCCCATCTAAAAACTTGGCAAGTGGCAAATGTTATATTACAGGGTGGAAGAATATCTTTGAACCAAACTATGCACAGCTGGAAACAATGGAAAGAATGAAATGTCCTTTACCCACTGACCAAGTGACCTTTTCAAGATAGGCTCAAATGTGGCATACAGTGCTTGATGGGCAAAAAAGGTCAGTCTATAGAGTGACAATATACATTATGGTCCTTGCTCATAGCTGTCATTCTCTATATGATCATTGGCCTCTCTTTTATATCACCATCAGAGATTCTTCAGTGCCTTCTACACACATATCCAAATCACAGCTTTTAATCTATCATTATCTGTCATTCTTTCCCACTTTTACATATGTCCATTGCACTATCAATTCCTTGATGTTCACTAGGTGATACTTGCTTATTTGGTGACTTACTACATTGCATTCAGGTCCACTTGGCCCTGTGAGGGCTTGTTCCTCCAGTGAAGGGAGATTCTAGAGGGGTGAGGTAGGAGTGGGTTGGGGGTGGGGGAGAACCTTCTTAGAGGCAAAGAGAAACAAAATAATGTTGAGTCATTTTTTAACTATTATTATTACCATCATCATAATCCTTGTGTGTGTGCTGCATGCCTTGTGTATCCAAGTATATGCATGCCGAGGCATGAGTGTGGAGTTCGTAGGAAAACTTAAGGGAGTCTGTTCTCTCTGTTCTCCATGGGATCTAAGGATTGAACTTGTGTTGTCAGGCTTGACCACTAAATGCTTTTAACTGCCTAGGCAGTTTGTTGGCAATCTGTTCTAAATAGAGGTCATCATATCTCTTCAAATAAGGTACCCAGCGAGAGAGATGGCGAAAGGTGAGTGCATTGGGTAGAATTATAGTAGAATATAGTGGCTTCTGTGTGCAGAATAAAGGGAAGTGAGGGATTTTGAATTTCTTGAAGATTTGGTGTTAAAGTCATGGTGGGGATGGGGTGCTGCTCACTGGAGCAGAAAAGGCAAAATACTGTCATTCTCTTTGCTCATTCACATCTTGTTACTTATTCTGCGTGTTTTCCTTTGTCTGCACTAAACGTGTGCCATAGATGAGATGACTCAGTGAAGATGTCAAGCATGCAGCTGAAACATGATCTGCAGCTCAGGAAAGAAGTCCGACTAGAAACATAAACAATTAGTCATCTTCATAAGGACTTTTCAGAGATATGCATTTGGATGAGGTTCCCCGGGAAGGCAGAGTTTTCAGAGAAGAAAGGGGGGTTGTGAACCTCTCTCTGACATTCAGCTTGAAAAGACAAGAAAGAACAATAAAAGCAAAGTGGGCAAAGAATCCAGTGAAGCAGAAGAAAAATGCGGAAATAATGAGGGGTCTTAAAAGTAAATGTATGGTCAGCTGTCACAGAAGCCCCTCAACATCCAAATAAGCTAACTGGAAATAACTGACAATGTGAACAATGAATTCAACAATAGGAAACACATTTTTATAAGAATATTTTTTCCAAGGTACTGTGACACAGAGGCTTGAGCAAGATCATGTTAAACTGCGCATGTGACTGAGAACAAAGCATGATGCCTTTGTTTGTCTACCATCTATCTGTCCGTCTGTCTCTATCATCTATCTGTATCTGTCTATCGTCTACCTATCAGTTACCTATCATCTTTCTAGCTTCTATATTTCTATCATCTATTACCTATCTTCAATTATGTAATTTGTCTTTGTGTTTAAAATTGTTAATAACAAAAGCCATATTCTAGCTAAGCGAGAAACAAACCATGTCACAACACTTTACTATCTTAGCAACCAAAGTCCTATTCAGAGACTCCTTAGCTATATCTGTTTCTTGAAGTTGTTCCCCTACCTTATCCTCCTAAATGGTTTCAGAGTTTCAGACCAGAATATTAGGGTCTTGAATCCATTTGGAATTGATCTTAGTATAAATGGAGAGATGAGTTTATGTTCATTCTTGTGCATGTAGCTATCCAAGCATCCTTTCTTAAAGAAGCTGTCTTTTCTTCTGTGTGTTTTTTTGGTGTTTTGTGAAAACTCACAGGTCTATAGCTATGTGAGTGCACAGCTGTGCCCTCTTTTCGATCCTGTTGGTCTGCATGTCTGGTTTTGTGCCATTGCCATACCGCTTTCATCACTGTGGTTCTGTGGTGTGAATTATTCTTCTTTTATCTTTTTTAAAAAAATAATATGCAGGGCTGGGCAAATATTTTCGTAACTACCATAGTGAAGAGCTACAGGTTGTTTCCTTTGTGAGTTCATGCCAGTATTTTATTCTTATTTCTCAGGGTTTCTTGCTGTGTCTGGGATCTTTTGTGTTCCCATGTTAAGTTTATGATTGTTTTCTCCATTTTGAAAAAGAATTACATTGAATCTACATATTGTTTTGGGTGCAATAGCCATGTTAATATTGATTCTTTCAACCCATAACCTTAGAACATCTTTCCATCTTATGATGTCTTTTTCTGGTTTCTTTGGGGTATGTTGCTGTGGAGTTGGTTTTTATAACAAGCCTATTCCTGGCATGTGCTATGAACCTACTAATCCAGATCCATAATATATTCATAACATTGGTTAGATTTCCACAAAAGTTTCCTCAGGGGCAAACCACATTCACAGCACAGAACAATATTATCATATATTTTTCAGCTCTGTATAGAGATACACTAGCATCTCTGCACTAGTATCCATCCATCCGTCTGTCTGACAGTCCATCTCATTCTTTAAAGATGCCTCAGGAGAGCTATTCATGAAAGGAGGCTCATAGAGTACAATGGTATCTAGTTCCCTGTTAGGCAAGTGTTGCTTAAAGGAGCTAATACATGCCGAAGTAGTAATGCCTGATGAAGATTAACCATACCAGAAAAAGACTAAGTTTTAGAACAGTAATAAAGAGGAGGATCCAAGCCATGAGAATGAGAGAAACCTGTGTGTGAAAGCTTCATATGAAGAGAAGAGGGGTTCCCAATGGAGCGAAGAAATGAGGGGCAGAAGCACAGCCATGTGAGGACCCAGGAAGTGAATAACAGTTTCTCTCCAAGATCCAATTCATGGACCAGGCAGATGAACAGCAAGAACACACTGCAGAGTTTAGTCAAGCAAATTCAAATCAAGCTGCAGGAAGCAAGGAGTAAAAGTATCCCCCATTGTGATTCATTATTGAAAAGAAATGCCATTCCAAGCCTTCAAGCTATGACACTGTGGCAGTTCTACACACCAGGTGTACCCAGTATGGTGGGTTCTTGCTTTATGATGATGGGGTGAAAGTAGGGAGGAAGGGATGGGACAGATTCCCAGCAGTATGGCAGCCCCGTGGGAGGACTGACCTGCCTTCTTTTGATAAATTATAAGCTATTCTTCTCTTAAAACACCACAAAGGAGATAAGATGAAAGAGTATATGAAGTCCACATCAGGAGCTCTTTATGGTTTTCCTCTAAGAAAAGATGTGAAGCCTCAAAGAAGGACCAAAGTCATGACAAACAGGGTATGAAACTAAGGGGGAAAAAATCAAACCTTTTAATAAGATTTAAGTAAAAATTATCTCTGAATAATTATTACTCTTTACAAAAGTTTCACTTTGCTGGGTTAAGAAAGAAAATGTGATCAGGTTTATGCCCAGGGAACATGGTTAGATTATCTTGCCCTTACAAATGTTACCCCTTGTAGCTCTACAACCCAGAAAGTAAGTCATCCCTTGTAGAAATAAATTCATTGGAATTAGAGACAGGAATTTGAGACAGACAACCATAAACCATAACCTATTTGAGAGACATATCCTGCTGTACCAATTAGGAGTCCGGGCTCAGGACACAGGATTTGTTTCTTTTGTTGTTGGTGTTGTTGTTGTTGTTGTTGTTGTTGTTGTTGTTGTTGTTGTTGTTTTCCATACAGCCATACAGCTCTGGACTGTCCTTTCTCTGTAGATAACTAATCTACTTCTCACTGGGGCACCTGAAGTAAACAGTTTGACCTTGACAAACGAAACCCACCTAGGTCAAGGAAATTTACTTGCATGATTCCTACTTTCTGATATTATTGAGGTTTCTCCCTACGCAACCAATACCAGGGTAGCCAGTGATAGTGGGAGGATGGGTGGAGGATCAAGATAGGAGATGGGGGGAAAGGGGAAATGTAAAGATGAGTTCCTTGAGACATGTGAGACTACCACGTGACAAATCACAAGTTCAGTTTCTGTGCTACCTTCACACTATAACGACTTTCGTTCTTTATTTCTTGGTAAATTCTGTGTTAGGTATTTTTAGGACATATCATTAATTCCACAAACTTACTACCAACATCCTATCTCTTACATAGTCTTATTTTTACCATAGACAACTCTTGTTGATGGTGATGTTAATGGTGATAGTGATGGGGTGTGTGTATGGGAGGTGCTTATGCATGTATGTGTATGCATGTTTAGGCCAGAGTACAAAGTTGGTGTCATCTTCAACCTCTCCCTACTTTAGTTTCTAAGACAGTCTCTCTCTGAACTTAAAGGTCAGCCTTGTTGGTTGACTAGAAAACCTCTGGAATCTTTCTGTTTCACCAAGCCACATCCTCACCCCTAGCCTTTCTGAGTCTTTATTTGGAGATCTTTAATTAGTTATCTGGAGAAATATCATACTAGATAGAAAATATTTTCCCTCCCCTAAAGGGCTAACTTATAAAAACCACAATCAACTACAAAGCTCCTCAAACTAGTCAGTAAGTAAATTGCAAAAGGAAAGACTTTTTAATATAAAAATTATTTATATTTCTTTTTTTATTTGATGTTTATTTAGTTTACATCCTTATTCCTGCCCTTCCTCCTGAACCTCCCACACTCCCTCCCTCCATCTCCTTGACCCTTTGCTTTGGAAAGAGTGTCACACACATACCCAAGTATCCCTGACCTTGACATAAATAGTTTATGCAAAGCTGGGCACTTTTTCTTCTACTGAGGCCAGACAAGGCAGCTGAGTTACTGGAACAGGTTCCACAGATTGGCAGCAACTGTAGGGGTAGTCCCCACTCCCACTGTCTGGGGCCCATAGAAATCTGCACACCTGCTACATATGTGCAAGGGACCTGGTTCCAGCCTGTGTATTCACTTTGTTTGGTGGTTCAGCCTCTGAAAGCCCCAAAGGTCCAGGTTAGTTGACTCTGTTTGTCTTCTTGTGGAGTTGCTATTCTCTTTAAGGCCCTCAATTCTTCCCCCAACTCTTCTATAAGAGTCCCCAAGTTCTAGCCAATGTTTGGCTGTGGGTCACTGCATCTGTCTGAGTCACTTGTTGGGTGGAGCCTCTCAGAGAACAACCATGCTAGTCTCCTATCTGCAAGTATAACAAAATATCATTAATGATGTCAGAGATTAGTGCATGCCCATGGGATGGGTCTCTGGATGGAGCAGTTACTGCTTGGCCATTCCCTCAGTCTCTGTTCCATCCACCATCCTTGAATTTTTTGTAGCCATGATAAATTTTGAATTGAAAGTTTTGTTGGTGTGTTGGTGTCCCTATCCCTCCACTAAGGTTCTTGCTGGCTATAGGAGGTAGTCTCTTCAGGTTCTATATCCCCACTGCTATGAGTGTCAGCTAAAGTCACCCTCATTGATGCTTGGGAGTCTCCCCTATCCCAAGTCCTTGACATATACTCAAGATCCTCCTCCTCCAACCCCTGTAAGCATCAGACTCTACTCATTTTCATGGCCATCTAGCTGTCTCCTCTGTCTCCCCCCACATCTAATCCTGAACACTCCCTCAACTTCTCCCATCATCTCCTCTCCCACCCAGTTCTCTCTCTCCATCTGCTTCCTACAGCTATCTTATTCACCCTTCTAAGTGAGATTCAAGCCTCCTTACTTGGGCCTTCTTTCTTGTTTAGCTTCTTTGGGTCTGTGAAGAATAGCATGGGTTTCCTGTATTTTATGACTAATATCCACTTATAAGTGAGTTCATAGCATGCATGTTCTTTTGGGTCCAGTTTACCTCACTCAAGATGGTATTCTCAAGCTCCACCTATTTGTCTGCAGAATTCATACTGTCTTTGTTTTGATAACTGAATAGTATTCCATTGTGTGTATGTACCTCATTTTCTTTAGCCATTCTTTAGTTCGAGGACTGAAAGTTGTTTTCAGTTTTTAGATAATATGAATAAAGCTGCAATGAACACAGTTGAGCAAATATACCTCTGGTATGGCAAAGTATCTTTTGGGTATATGCCCATGTGTGGTATAGCTGGGTCTTGAGGTAGAACTAGTCACAGTTTTCTGCAAAACTGTCAAATTGATATCCAAAGTGTATGTACAACTTTGTACTCCCACCAACAATGGAGGAGTGCTCCACATCCTGACTAGCATGTGCTGTCACTTGAATTTTTATCTTACCCATTCTGAGCAGTGTAAGATGGAATCTCAGAGTCTTTTGATTTGCATTTCCTTGATAACTAAGGACTTTGAACATTTCTTTAAGTGCTTCTTGGCCATTTGAAATTCTTTTGTTGAGAATTCTCTGTTTAGTTATATAGTTCATTTTTAATTGGGCTATTTGGTTGTTGGTGTCTAACTTCTTGAGTTCATTATAAATTTTGGATATTAGCCCTCTGTCAAATGTAGGGTTAGGGAACACCCTTTCCCCAATCTGTAGGCTGCTGTTTTGTCCTATTGACAGTGCCCTTTGCCTTACAGAAACTTTTCAGTTCCATGAGGTCCCATTTGTCAATTGTTGATGACAATTGGTCTGAGCCACTGATGTTCTGTTCAGGAATTTGTCTCCTGTACCAACAAGTTCAAGGCTATTCCCCCACTTTCTTTTCTACTAGATTTAGTGTATTTGATTTTATGTTGAGGTATTTGATCCACTTGGACCTGAGTTTTCTGTAGGGTGATAGATATGGATCTATTTTTAGTCTTCTATATCCAGTTAGACTAGCATCATTTTTAAAGATGTTTTCTTTTTTCCATTCTGTGTTTTTGTCTTCTTTGTCAAAAATCAAGTATCAATAGGTATGTGGGTTTATTTCAGGGTTTTCAATCTCATTCCATTGATCAACCCCTCTGTTCCTATACCAGTGTGATACAGTTTTTGTCACTATTGCTCTGTAGTACAGCTTGACATCAGGGATGGTGATACCCCCAGACCTTTTACTGTCTAGAGTTTTTTAAAATTATGCTGGTTTTGTTTGCTTGTTATTCCATATTAAGGTGAGAATTATTCTGTCAAGGTAGCTTAAAAATTGTGTTGAGATTTTGATGGGAATTGTACTGAATCTGTAAATTGCTTTCGGTAAGTTGGCCATTTTCACTGTTAGTCCCACCAGTCCATGAGCATGGAAGATCTTTTTACCTTCTGATATATTCTTAAGTTTCTTTTTTTTTTAATGTCAATATTCTGCCATTCTGATATAGATCTTTTTTTAATTATTTGTTTTATTGGATATTTTATTTACTTTTCAGATGTTACCCCTTTTCCCATTTCTTCACCCCACCCAGAAACCCCCTCCTCCTGCTTCTATGAGGATGTGCCCACATTCATTCACCTACTCCCACCCCCCGACCTCGAATTCCCACACACTGGGGCATCCAGCCTTCACAGGAACAAAGACCTCCTCTCCCATCTATGGCCAACGATGCCATCCTCCCCTATATATACAGCTAGAGCCATGGATCCCTCCCAATGTGCTCCCAGGTTGGTGGTTTAAACACTGGGAGCTCTGGTTGGTTGGTATTGTTGCTCTCCCCATGGGGCCACAAACCCTTTCAGATCCTTCAGTCTCTCTGACTCCTCCATTGGGAACCCCTTGATCAGTTTCAATGGTTAGCTATGAGCATCCACCTCTGTATATGGGAGGCTCTGGCAGACCTCTCAGAAGATATCTAGATCAGGCTCCTGTCAGCATGCACTTCCTGACATCCACATCAGTGTCTACCTTTAATGACTGCACATGGGATGGATACTCAGGTGGAACAGTCTCTGGATACCTCCTCCTTCAGTTTCTGTCTCAAACTTTGTCCCAAATTTGCTCCAGTGAGTATTTTGTTACTAGTTCTAAGAAGGACTGAAGCATGCACACTTTGGTCTTCTATGACCAAATTCATGCTCTTTCATGAGCTTCATGTGGTCTGTGAGTTGTATCTTTGGTATTGCAAGCTTTTGGGTTAATATCCACTTATCAGTGAGTGCATGCCATGTGTGTTCTTTTGTGATTGGGTTACCTCACTCAGGATGATATTTTCCAGTTTCATCCATTTACCTAAGAATTCCATGAACTCATTGTTTTTAATAGCTGAGTAGTACTCTATTGTGTAAATGTACCATATTTTCTGTATCCATTTGTCTGTTGAGGGACACTGGGTTCTTTCCAGTTTCTGGCTATTATAAATAAGGCTGCTATGAACATGCTATGAACATGGAGCATGTGTCCTTGTTATATGTTGGAGCATCTTTTGGGTATATGCCCATGAGTAGTATAGCTGGGTCCTCAGGTAATGCTATATCCAATTTTCTGAGAAACTACCAGACTGATTTCCAGTGGTTGAACCAGCTTGTAACCCCACCAACAGATGGAGGAGTGTTCCTCTTTCTCCATATCCTCACCAGCATCTGCTATTACCTGAGTTTTTGATCTTAGCCATTTTGACTCCTGTGAGGTGAATCTCAGAGTTGTTTTGAGTTGCATTTCCCTTATGACTAAGGATGTTGAACATTTCTTTCAGTGCTTCTTGGCCATTTGAGTTTCCTCAGTTAAGAATTCTTTGTTTACCTCTGCACCCCAATTATAATAGGGTTATTTGGTTGTCTGGAGTCTAATTTCTTGAGGTTTTTTGTATACATTGGATATTAGCCTAAAGATCTTTTCCCAATCTGTTGGTTGCCATTTTGTTCTAATGTCAGTGTCCTTTGCCTTACAGAAACTTTGCAATTTTATGAGGTCCCATTTGTCAATTCTTGATCTTAGAGCATAAGCCATTGGTGTTCTGTTCAGGAACTTTTCCCCTGTGCCACCTTCTCTTCTGTTAGTTTAAGTGTATCTAGTTTTATGTAAAGGTCCTTTATCCACCTGGACTTCAGCTTTGTACAAGGAGATAAGAATGGATTGATTTGCATACTTCTACATGCTGACATCCAGTTGAACCAGCACCATTTGTTGAAAATGCTGTCCTTTTGCCACCGGAGAGTTTTAGTTCCTTTGTCAAAGATCAAGTGACCATAGGTGTGTGGGTTCATTTCTGGGTCTTCAATTCTATTCCATTGATCTTCCTCCATGTCTCTGTGCCAATACCATGCAGTATTTTATCACTATTGCTTTGTAGTACAGCTTTATGTAAAGGATGGTGATTCTTCCATAGTTCTTTTATTGTTGAGAATAGTTTTTACTATCCTGGATTTTTTTGTTATTCCAAATGAATTTGAGATTTTCTCTTTCAACTCTGTGAAGAATTGAGTTGGGATTTTAATGGGGATTGCATTGAATCTGTAGATTGTTTTCGGCAAGATGGCCTTTTTTTACTATATTAATCCTGCCAATCCATGAGCATGGGAGATCTTTCCATCTTCTGAAATTTTCGATTTCTTTCTTCAGAGACTTGAAGTTATTGTCATACAGATCTTTCACTTGCTTGGTTAGATTCACACCAAGGTGTTTTATATTATTTGTGACTATTGTGAAGGATGTCATTTTTCTAAGATTTTTCTCAGCCTGTTTATCCTTTGAGTAGAGAAAGGCTACTGATTTGTTTGAGTTGATTTTATATTCAACCACTTTGCTGAAGTTGTTTATCAGGTTTAGGAATTCTCTGGTAGACTCTTTGGGGTCACTTAAGTATACTATCATATCATTTGTAAATAGTGATATTTTGACTTCGTCCTTTCTACTTTGCAACCCTTTGACCTCTATTTGTTGTCTAATTGCTCTGACTAAGACTTTGAGTACTACATTGAATAGGTAGGGTGAGAGTGGGCAGCCTTTTCTAGTCCCTAATTTTAGTGGGATTGCTTCAAGTTTCTCTCCATTCAGTTTGATGTTGGCTACTGGCTTGCTGTATATTCCGTTTACTATGTTTAGGTATGGGCCTTGAATTCCTGCTCTTTCCAGGACTTTTACCATGAAGGGGTGTTGAATTTTGTCAAATGCTTTCTCAACATCTAGTGAAATGATCATGTGGGCTTTTTTCTTTGAGTTTATTTATATAGTAGATTATGGTGATGGATTTCCGTATATTGAACTATTCCCTCATTCCTGTGATAAAGCCTAGTTGATCATGACGGATGATTGTTTTTGATGTGTTCTTGGATTCGGTTTGTGAGAATTTTATTGAGTATTTTTGCATCGATATTCATAAAGGAGATTGGTCTGAAGTTCTTTTTCTTTGTTGGGTCTTTGTGAGGTTTAGGTATGAGCTTCATAGAATGAATTGGGTATTGTTCCTTCTGTTTCTATTTTGTGGAATAGTTTGAAGAGAATTGGTATTAGGTCTTCCTTGAAGGTCTGATAGAATTCTGCACTAAAACCATCTCATCCTGGACTTTTTTTGGTGGGGAGACTTTTAATGACTACTGCTATTTCTTTAGAGGTTATGGGACTGTTTAAATGGTTTATCTGCTCCTGATTTAACTTTGGTACCTGGTATCTGTCTAGAAAATTGTCCATTTCATCCAGATTTTCCAGGTTTTTTTAGTATAGGCTTTTGTAGTAGGATCTGCTGATTTTTTTAATTTCCTCAGTTTCTGTTGTTTTGTCTCCCTTTTCAGTTCTGATTTTATTAATTTGGGTACTGGCTCGGACCAATGGTTATTCTGGTTAAGGGTTTGTCTATCTTGTTGATTTTCTCAAAGAACTATCTCCTGGTTTTGTTGCTACTTTGTATAGTTCTTTCTGTTTCTACTTGGTTGATTTCAGCCCTAAGTTTGACTATTTCCTGCTGAATACTCCTCTTGGATGTATTATTTGCTTCTTTTTGTTCTAGAGCTTTCAGGTGTGCCCTCAAGTTGCCAGTGTATGCCCTCTCCAGTTTCTTTTTTCTTTTCTTTTTTTATTATCAAATCATAATTTTTACTTTTTAACACAGGGGTTATAAACACAAAAATGCAGGATGTGGGGAAGGGGATGACGCAGGAGCATAGGTATTCAGGGGGAGTACAGATATCTTTCAGAACAGGGTATCAGCTGGGTGACGGTTCAGGGGACAGGTCACTATGACTCTGCCTATGATTGACTTGTCCTTATCTAAGTTGGTATTATCCGCCAAGGCTGCCTATTTATAAGGTCTATGACTTCTCAGGCTGGTAAATTTCCACAAAAGCTGCTTGTCTACAATAGCTTATAGCCATCTGTTTCAGTGTTTTTTTACAGAGACCCAAGACTTTGTGTTAGCAGGCATGTATGTCAGGCCTACTGCTGATTTTAGGCTTATGGCTGGTTTTAGGCTATAGGTGTATAAGCAGCCCCTGGCATCTCCTCCCTTCTCCAAGTATAGAAGGACCATGGTGATTCTAACCTTGCCAAGGAGGAGATAGAAGCCTGACCTCCAGTAATTAAAGAGGATATTATAATGGCTCTGGTCCTCTTGTTATATGGCCCTCATGCCTCCAGTTTCTTTTTGTAGGCACTTAGAGCTGAGTTTTCTTGTTAACATTGCTTTCATTGTGTCCCATTGTGTTGGAGTTTTCCATCTATTATTCTTTGTAGGGTTGGATTTGTGAAAAGACAGTGTGTAAACTTGGTTTTTTATGGAATATCTTGGTTTCAATTTTTGGACGATTTTATTCTATATTAGAATGGCTACTTCAGCTTATTTCTTGGGTCCATTTGCTTGGAAAATTGTTTTCCAGCCTTTTACTTTGAAGTAGTTTCTGTCTTTGTCACTGAGATGTGTTTCCTTTATGCAACAAAATTCTGGATCCTGTTTACATATCCAGACATAAAAAGTTTATGTCTTTTTATTGGGAAATTGAGTCCATTGATGTTAAATGATATTAAGGAAAAGTGATTGTTTCTTCCTGTTATTATCATTATTAAAGGTGTAATTATGTTTGTGTAGCTATCTTCTTTTGGGTTTGTTAGAAGATTACTTTCTTGCTTTTTCTCGGTTATATTGTAGTTTTCTATCTATTATCCCTTGTAGGGCTGGATTTGTGGGAAGATATTGTGTAAATTTGATTTTGTCATGAAATATCTTGGTTTCTCCATCTATAGTGATTGAGAGTTATGCTGGGTATAGTAGTCTGGGCTGGCATTTGTGTTCTCTTAGGGTCTGCATGATATCACTCCAGGATCTTCTGACTTTTATAGTCTCTGGTGAGAAATCTGGTATAATTCTTATAGGTCTGCCTTTATATGTTACTTGACCTTTTTACCTTACTACTTTTAGTATTTTTCTTTGTTTTGTGCATTTGATGTTTTTATTATTATGTGATATGAGGAATTTCTTTTCTGATCTAGTCTATTTGGAGTTCTGTAGGATTCTTTTATGTTCATGGACATCTCTTTCTTTAGGTTAGGGAAGTTTTTCTCTATAATTTTGTTGAAGATATTCACTGGCCTTTCAAATTGGGAATCTTTACTCTTATCTATACCTACTATCCTTAGGTTTGGTCTTCTTATTGTGTCCTGGATTTCCTGTGTGTTTTGGGTTAGGAGCTTTTTTGCATTTTGCATTTTCTTTGACAGTTGTGTCAATGTTTTCCATGGTATCTTCTGCACATGAGATTCTCTCTTTATCTCTTCTATTCTGTTGGTGATGCTTGCTTCTATGACTCCTGATCTCTTTCCTAGGTTTTCTATCTCCAGGGTAGGCTCCCTTTGAGATTTATTTACCCTTTCTACTTTCATTTTTAGATCCTGAATGGTTTTGTTTAATTTCTTCACCTGTTTGGTTGTGTTTTCTTTCAATTCTTTAAGGGATTTTTGTGTTTCATCTTTAAGGGCTTCTACTAAAAATTTTTTTTGAAATAGGCCCAAACTAATAAAAATAGCAGGGTCCTGTGATTCCTTTTCCCTAACCTAAATAGTTAAAAATGCCTGTCAGCAGGTTCGGGCCCAGTTAATCAGTTGCTAAGAAATGTAGAGTTACAAGACAAAGGCCTGTTGAATCATCCCAGGAACTGGCTGGCCATGAAGATAAGAGAGGAACTGCACCCTGCCCCCACCACTGATACAGCCTGTTGATGTTCAAAAAATATAAAGCAACCAATCATGTGTACCCACACAAAAGTTTCCCCCTTTTCCCACCCTGTGGCTATAAAAACCTTAAACCCTGGAGTCTTGGGATCATCCCCTCTGTCTCTTACACGAGACATGTGTCGGGTGGCCCGGAGTGCTCCGTCATTAAACTACCTCATGTGTTTGCAGTAAGCTGGTCTCTTGTGAGTCCTTGGGTGTGTTCCATCCTGAGGTCCCTTGGGGTCCCATTCTGGGGGGGGGGGGGGGGTCTTAAGCCTTTCACTACCTGTTTACCTTTGTTCTCCTGTACTTCTTTAAGGGAGTTATTTATGCCATTCTTAAAGTCCTCTACCATCATCATGAGAAGTGATTTTAATTCTGAATCCTGTTTTTCTGGTGTGATGGGGTTTCCAGGATTTGCTATGGTGAGAGAACTAGGTTCTGTTTATGCCAAGTAACTTTGGTTTCTGTTGCCTATGTTCTTGTTCTTGCCTTTCACCATCTGGTTAACCCTAGTGCTACCTGCACTCACTGTCTCTGACTGGAGCCTGTCTTTCCAGTTATCTTGCTGTGTCAGAACTCTTCAGAGTCCAGATGTCTCTGTGATTCTGTGATCCTGTGATCCTGTGATCCTGTGATCCTGTGATCCTGTGATCCTGTGATCCTGTGATCCTGTGATCCTGTGATCCTATGATCCTATGATCCTGTGATCCTGTGATCCTATGATCCTATGATCCTGTGATCCTGGGTGGAAGAACTCTTGGGACTCAGGCTGCCCCGGGATCTTGAAATCCTGCTGCTCTGAGTGGAGTGGCTCCTCTAGAATGGCTCAGAATACGGTGTCTTCACAGGAGCAGACCAGCTAGGTGTCTGCCCTAGCCAAAAGCAAAATATAATTTTAATAAATCCTTTTATATTCAGAAGTAGATGGTACTCAAAAGATCAGTGAGACGTTTTTCAAAATGGGCTCACATTTTAAAGGTACTTGTTATGTGAGAAATAAACTTAGCTTATTAGCAAAATATTAATCAAGAGCTAATAATAATCTCCATTCTAATTGTGTTGAACACCTAGTTATTAGCTTTATATGCCTCCTAGTATGACTGAAAATATACAAGGAACACAGTGAACTACTTTCAGATTTAAAAAAGCCTGTTTGTGACATTTATTACTAGATAAAAAGATAAAATTTAATTAATTTTTCCATGAAATGGGAGAGCCATGCTCTGACTCCTTAGTTGCTGCTACTGTCACTGACAAAAGTAAAAGAGCTAACTAGGATCATCTAGAATAAATCATTCTCAAGAGGCTTTTATGTCTTGTTCAACATAAAATTATTTCCTCTCCTTTTTAGTTGCCCCACTGGCCTTTGGTGTGATTTAACTATATCTTAATATGTATTAACTGGTATGATTATGAAGAAATATGTGCAAACAAAATCTTTAAAATATTGACCACAGTTCTAGAATTTAAGAACTTAATGATAAAGACTGTTAATGTTGTTGAAGATACTTAACAAGGTCTTCAGTAAGGTGATACCTTACTGAGTTATTTAGGCAACGCTGTTTAATTTCTTAGAATTGCAGCTACTGGTAATTTCTTACTAGAACAGGATTTCCTTGTTTTTCAGAAACCTACACACATCAAATACATACCACCAACCCCAGGCTATAATCAATTTGATGGGCAGAAGACAATTATAAAGCTGCTTTAGTAGGTTTTTTTTTTTTTTTCCTTCCTAGAATTTTTCTAATTTCTTTTTCCTTTTTCTCTAAAAAGCAATGTGAGCTTGAAGGTCAGCCTGAGGAAAAAGAACATCAACTTTGTGGGCTGGGTTTTATTTTCTTTCAATTTCTCTTTTCTTTTGTGTTGTTCTTCTTGAAAATAGTCTTAGCAAACCTTTTGGATACCTAGCTTCTTATCAATGAGAGAAATTCTTCTATTGTTTCCTTGGAATGTCCCCTTCTGTTATACAATGAATCACTGAATAGAACATCCTGGAAAGCTCAGAAACTCACCCTATGAATTCAGAGGGCTTGAGACTGGCTGGAGTAGCAAGTTGTTGCCTGGTTCATGATTTATATTAACTCTCCAGAGGAAATGGTTCTGTATAATCACTAATTATACAATTTCTTCATATAATCTCAACTCCAAAAAGACTGAGCTTTGGTACTGTGTTCAATTAAAAACAAGTCTGTGGTGAAAAGTCCCATTTGAAAGAGAAACTTTATCATTTTAGAAAAGTAGTCAACCTTACCTTTTCCACCTTACGAGCAAACTTCTCTCCTTAAGTGTCAAAGTGTGCTCTTGTCAACAAAACTATGCAACACACCTAGGTAGGAAATTGCTGATCACAACAAATGTGCTGTCCAGTTTTAAGCAAGAAAAAAAATGATTTATTAATTAAAAAATAAAAAAGCAGAAATGGACTTCCTGTATTATAGCTATCAAGAATTTCATATAGTCTACAAAAAGAAGTTATGATACAGTTGTTAGCATAGAGATCATTTCCATATTCTTTGATGAATTACCTTGACCTGGCTGAGATTCTCTTGTTAGTTTTCTGAATCCAGAGGCATGGTTATAGAGTCTTGGGTTTTATCATGTTACTTATCCATGCCTATTTTCTCCATGAAATTTTAAGTTTTTAATTTATTTTAATTTTATTACATTTCCAGACAAAATTTTTTTTGAGAGTTTAGGGTACTTTTTTTTATAGCTCTGACTTGCAGTGTATATGTATGATGGCCAATCAAATTCTAAGCAAAACAAGCACTTATTAAAATGGCACCTGACCTAAAATCCCAAATCAAAGAAAATGTGGAATTTTACTTCACATTTATACCTACTCTGTGGAAAGGTCCCTGGGAGAATACTAAGATGTTCTCAAGAACTGAGAATTGAGCATGACACTCAAGTATTTGTCTACCGTGTTTCAAGCCCTGAGATGGATTTTCTGCAGTAGACAAAAGAAAAAAAAAAAAAAAAGCTTTCCTCACAGCTACTTACTGAAGAGAAGGGCCAAGAGGAATGTATGGGTAGGGAATATAGAAAATTGAATGGTAGAGAAAAGGCTCAGTTTTTAGTTAGGTGACAAAGGACAATTGAGAATAGTTGTCGCAAGTCTTAGGCCCTTCCCCAGAGTATGACTGACAATGCAGAATTCACAACTGAATACAACTACTTATATTTCAATTGGTCACCATCAAAAATTTTCATGATTAAAATATTGACTACCTAACTTTGCTTCTACACATGGGCAGAAAACCAAGACAAGCCACGATTTTCCAAAAAATGGCGTTTAAAATATTTAATAGTCAAACATTGTTTATTCACAAAATCTTTTCATGTAATCTCCAATTTATCATTTATATTTTTCTGAAAGCCTCAGACAGTCTTTCTGGGGATGAGGAATCCAGAAAGACAATAACAAAATTCTTAAAAGTAAAAGTTATTTCAAACCAGACCAGTGGCAAGAAACTCTATGCATAAAAGTGTCACATTTATTTGATCATTAGAGAAAGTGCTAAAAATATTATCCTCACCCTAACAAAATAATGAGAAGACATAAAATTCACATGAACCTTTTAACCCTACCTAAGATCTGACACACAGTGTCAAGCCAAGGGCAACCTAATGGTTTTTTGGAGCTTATAAAACTGTCAATGATCATGCAAAGTTTGTAGCTAATTTCTTAGTTATATATTAAAGACCAAACTACCATTCTTTAGTGGAAGAGCAAGGACATACATAACAAAGAAAAGAGATGTACTGGGCCAAGTAATAAAAGATACATGAGCTGCAGATTGCTTAAAATAGTAATAAAGCCAACTAAACGCCAGACTATTTTAACTTCCTTTTGTGCTGGCAATGTTACCCACTTTGAAGACTGAAGGAACCTCCTCCTGGGAGAGATGCTTGCTTTACTTTAACTAACCTACCTTCTATCCATTTTCCAGACTTAATGCTTGGGAAAACAAAAAAACATCATTAGAAAAGGGAAACCCAAAGTTTGGTCTCTCTTTTCAGTTTCTCTCATGTTATCCCACTGAGACTCATCAGTTACCTTCATAAAGGCAAAAAAAAAAAAAAAAAAAAAAAAAAAAAAAAATCTCATTTCAAGTGAACAAAATAAAGCTAATACTGGGTCATAGTTATCCAGCGTATTGACTATTCTCCCCCTGTATTGTGAGCTTGAGGAATATACTGTCTACAGAGCTAAAATCAAAATGTAAGCTAGTATCAAAATAATTCTAAGCAAAAAAAGCATAATAAGTAATTAAAGTTGGTTAAATACTTAAGGGACAAGCTTTTAATGGACTGTTAAAAATGTTACCACTTTTTATGTTTTTAGAGTTTATTACTAAAGCTAACTTTTGGCAGACTTTAATCACCAAAATGAAGAGAAATAAATAAATTCCACGGCAACTTTGCTTAATTCAATTACTTAACATAGATAGTTAACACAGGGGTGTTATTTTTGTAGTTAGACTTCCATTGATAAATGTGTAAAGCCACCTAGCAATGTAGAAAATAAAATCTGCCATGTTCCAGACATGCTATTTTGTACCAAATGAGAAAACAGGTGAAGAAGACCAACTCAAGGAGCAGGCCATTTCAAATCAGACACTACAGAGAACATGAATGGAACATTCCATTTGTGGGGCTCCTTATACCACTGCTGTTCATCCTCTTAGAAATGCAGTCAGAGATCTAGGTGTAAAGTTTCATGATCCTGGCATACCTTGTAGGAATACATATATAAAAACTCTTGGTGACATACTGTTGTACCATAAATCAGAGTATCACCCAACTTTCATCAAAGAAGCTTCTTCTTTCAGTAGATTTCTAGTAACATAAAGACTCCCAACTGGGCAATGCACAGAGAGTGAATGGCTTTGGAATTCACAGTGCAAAATGGGATGTGTACACAGAAAAAGAGGTAGAGAGATCCTAAGACTCATAGATGGTGATGAATAAAAAAGAAACAGTGTGTTCCAGACACAATAGGGCTGATACACATATGAACTCACAAAGACTATGACAGCACACATAAGACCTGCATAGCTTCAAACCTGACAAAATCCCAGCAGTGAAAAGAAGTAGACTAAGTCCCACTCCTAATAAATAAGTTATTTGCAAACAAGACCTACTAGAAAAGAGAAAATTAATGTTCTTCAATGGAGTCTCAGTAGGTATATCAACCAGACTCCATTGCAGGTCTCATGTCCAGGTGTCCAGGAGCAGCTGGCCAACACAAACTGGACTTCATGGTTTGAGGGATTTTTTCATTTTTGCTTTCTGGTTTGTTTTTTTTTTTTTTTTTTTTTTTTTTTGAGATAGAGAGAGAAATAGAGATAGATAGATAGATAGATAGATAGATAGATAGATAGATAGATAGACAAACTCTGTGCATACATACAAACTCTTAGTGTTATTTGTTTGGTATGTTTTTGTCTGATTGAGTTTTATTTACTTTAACATTCATTTTGCTATCATTTTTGTTAGTTTTTGAGACACAGATAATATGAAGTCACATGGGTAGAAGAGTGGAAAAGATCTATGAGGCGTTTGGTGAGGCAAAATATAATCAAAATATAATACATAAGACAAGGATAAAATATTTTTATTTATTATTTGAAAATTTCATATATGTATACACTATTTCTTTGGGGCGAATTTTATTGTAGGTAAGAGAGAAGAGAATGGAAAGAGGTATCTCAACAAGTGTAGAGCAGAGAGAAAAGCGAAGCAGATGGCCATGCAGGAGCTGTCTCTGGGAACAGAAAAAATAACAAGGAGAAATGAGAATAGTGGAGAGAATGAAATTCTCAGGGAGAGAAAAAAATAACAAGAAAATCACATAGTGGAGAATAACGACAAGGACCGCAGGTGAAGGCGAGCAATATAAGGTATTTTTTTTCATATGTTCTACTTTTTTTCTTTCGATACCTTATTGATTTCTATTTGTGCAGTCTACATGCACAGGTATGCAGGGTCATCCACTGACGTATGAATTACAGTATGAAGTATAGATCACAGCTTATCTGTGATGACACTGCTGAAGAAATATAATTGTTTCCATGAAACAAATATCTCTGTGCCATTGAAAATTCCTTTGCTCTACGCATGGTATGGACTCACTTAGAAGTGGATATTAGCCATAAAATACGAATGCTGTGTTACAGTCTACAGATCAAAGAAGCTAAACAAGAAGGAAGGTCCAAGCAAGAAAGCTTCAATCTCACTTAGAAAGGGGAATGAAATAGTCATAAGAGGCAGTTAGAGAGAGGGAACTGGGAAGTAGGAGGGGATGGAGAGGGGCATGGAGGAGGGAGTCAGGATCAGGTATGAAAAAGGACATGAGATGGGCATGAAAATGAATGAAAATCTACAACTGACAGGAGTGAGGGGGGAGGGGCATCCCTGGGACAAGACAGAAACCTGGGATAAGAATCAATGTAGGTGATCTTCACTGTGATTCACTACATTGGGGATATGGAACCTGAAGAGGCTACCTCCTGTAGCCAGGCAGGAACCCCAATGGAATGATAGAGATGCAAACCTATCCACAAAACTTTCAACTCAAATTTGATTCTGTCAACAAGTAATGCAGGGACAGAGATGGAGCAGAGACTGAGGGAATGGCCAACCAATAATCAGCCAAACTTGAGACCCGTCCCATGAGCAAGCATCAATCCCTAACACTATTAATGGTGTTAATAGTGTTGATACTCTATTATACTTATGACAGGAGTGTAGCATGGCTGTACTCTGAGAGGCTCCACCCAGCATTTGACTTAGACACATACAGACACCCACAGCCAAACAGTGAATGGAGCTTGGGAACTCTTATGAAAGAATAGGAGGAAGGATTATGGGAAGACGAACAGAATCAACTAACCTGGACCCTTGGGGGATCTCAGAGTCTGAACCACCAACCAAAGAACAAACACAGACTGCACCTAGTCTTTCCCGAACATATGTAGTAGATGAGTAGATTGGTCTTCATGTGGGTCTTGAACAACTGGAATGGGAGCTCCCCAAAGCTGTTGCCTGTATGGGGGATGTGTTCTAGCTGGGCTGCCTTGTTTAGCCTCAGTGGGAGAGGATGTGCCTAGCCATGCAGAGACTTGAAGTGCCAGCATGGAGGGATACCCAGAGGGCCACCCTCCTTCAGAAGAGAAGGAGAGAGGGGAATGGGGGAAGGATTGTGGGAGGAGGTGAGCTGGAGTGGGGCAGTGAACAGGATGTAAAGTGAGTCATTTAAAAAATTAAATTAAATAAAAAAAAACCATAAAATCCCTTTTCTCCATGCCATAGCATCATTCTTGTCTATAAGAGAAAAAATAGATCATATCAAAATGCAAAAGAAGACATAAGTCATTGAGGATGTACCCTAATCCTTATTGCTATAGCAACCATACACACACACACCACCACCACCACCACCACAAAAAAAAAAAAAAAAAAAAAAAAAAAAGAAAAGAAACCAAGAATCAGCAAACCTTGGTCATTGATATCTCTCAATATTAATGGACTCAATTCTCCAGTAAAAGATTTCAAATGAACAGAATGGATGGGAAAATACAGTCCGTCTTTCTGCTATATCTAAGGTTTGCCAAATCAGAGATGAATGCTGATCTGGACCAGCTCAGGTTTTGTCCAATTGTCAACTTGTTTTCAAAGTTTCTGCTAAAACACAATAAAAAAAAATCAAACAACAAAATAAAACTACCAGCCTCACTCTAACTACAGGCCAATCCTTTTATCATTGACATAAAATTTGCCAACATAAAATGACTCTGTCAAACTGCTCTGAAGTTTTCTCAAAGGTCAGTAACATTTTCTATCTTAGCATGTTCAGAGACAAGTAATAAAAAAAAATGTGCAAGCAACCTTAGTCTCATGTATCACACTTTCCTGACAGCTCTACTCTGCACTGTATCCTGGGATTTGAACAAAGACAAAGACATATAGGCAGAATTGTACTTTATGGAGGTGGATTCAAAAGTAGTTTGGATCTGTATCAAAGGAAGATTGATTTGTGGATCAATGAAAGCCTAAAAACAAGATAGTAAGAAAGCTTAGTTTTAATTGCCTGCAATAAAGCAGAAGAGTCTCTGGGACACAGAAGGCACTTACAAAAATGTACTGTAAGGGTGAAGAAATACACAAGCTGGCAGCAGCAGCTTACACTGGAAAAAACATGAAGATAGAATACAGCTCTTGAGAGAAGACAGTTGGGAGGGATTACAATGCCTGACACAGACCCACTGCAGAGGAGCAGAGGCACTAATGTCTTATAAAATAATAACATAAAAATTAAGAATGCTCAGGAATTAAAAAAAATAAAGTGTAACTGGGAAAATGTAGGTTTCTGACTCCAACAACAGTAGGTTATCAACTCAATTGACAGAATATCTATGAGCCTTTGTTGATAGCAAGGTCAAAATTGAGATGAAACTGCCAAGCCTCAAATTTAATCCATTTCCTCAATCATGTCTCGATAAAAAATAGCAGTAAGTGATACCTCAAGCTATTCAATTCATGCTGTGCCATATAGCAAGAGGCTTGGAAAGATTTGAAAAAAATGAAGCCAACCATAAGAGTATCAAAATAAGTAAGCCTAGGTTAAGCCTTTTCTTGTTCCATAGTGAGATGACTCTATGCCCTACAGTAAGTCAAGAATGACTTGGGTTATGAAATGCCTACTTGTTATTATGATGAAACAACCAGTGAGTGAATAATGGACAATAATAATGATACTGCTTGCCATCTATAGAATAGCTACTAGAAGAGAGAGAGAATCATGTGCTGTCAGGCCATGTCTCATTTTGGAAACACTTTTGATCTAGGAATATAGGCCACTCAAGGCTGATAGCGGAAGTCCCTCTATTATAACTGCTGTCATCCCAAGGAGTCACCTCACTCAAGGTGCATGTGCCTCTCCAGGGACCATTAAATCAGATAACTGATCTTAGTAAGCAAGCCATGAGCTAGATAGGCTGTGAGGCTAGCTCTGGCTTTCTCTGCAGCTATATTTCATATCAGCTCAACCTCTGACCAAGACTGACACCTGACACATTACCTGTTTCACTCTTGATGGAACTCTGCAGAAAATGTTCCTTTCAGAATCTTCCGGAGAACTTCCCCTCTGAGACCTATTCTGTGCCAGAAGCTTGCTGGCCAATCTTCTCTATATAAATTCATAAATGAGCAGATGGGTTTTTTTCCTCAGTACCAATATTATCAAACCATCATACAAAGGGGTAAGGTGCCTCAACTTTCATTGGAAACTAAGGTCTCCATGAGGATTTGAAACTCAGACAATTTGACAGAGGTGGCTGTCTTTCCACCCTGTCACAGCAGATGATAATCAATCTCCAGGACTTGTTTGTTTTTAGAGTGTTTCTGAATTTTATTCAACACAAAAATCAGTTGTGGTTTCCAGAGAAATTTTAAATTAAAAAATTAGTTTTGTCACCAACTCAGAAAAATAGGAGAAAAAAATTCATTAGTAGCCACAGAGCTGTAGGTCCTGGTGAAACAGTAGCTTTACCCCTTCCCTTGTGACTTAATTGATCTCTTATAAAATGCAGCTAACACGAATCAGGTTTCTCTGCAGGAGCTGAGCAACCAGAAAGTGTGAATAACGAAGCTCTATGATGTGGTGTATTATCCAATTCAGAGCCCATTACTTAGAAAGCAGAATGTTGCCATGGAAATAGGATAGGTCTCAGCTCCTTCTGAATGGGATTCCTCTCAGGGGCAAGGCCTCATTGTCAAGCTGATTGAATTCTGTGTCTCAATTTTCTAACAAGGATAGTAGTACTGCCTGCTCCTTATCGCTATAGATATTGAGTGATTTATTTGATAACCTTTCATTAAAAGAATTTAATATATGCCATTTTTAATCATTGACTCAAGTTTATATAAAAAAATAAAAAAGATCCATGGTTATTAGTAGCAATGTCTGCTGAAAATATAAATTTCAAAGTTAGAATGTACTGTGGTGATTTTTAGTGATAACCTTGAAAGTCTAACCCAGCCAGAAAGCCATAGAAAGCAAATATACCAAAAATTTCTCACAGCAAGCTTGTCTTTGAGCAATTAGCAGGAGACAAAAATCAGGATGCCCTTCCATAAGTGAGAACATGCATTTGAAGATGAGAAGCCTGCTCTGGAGGGAGAGGAAGCCACATGTCTAGTAAAGGCATTTGCTCCAGTTGGACCTTCATAGAAAACCTTAGATGTTTGGTCTTTGGCTCTGAGGGATTCGTAATAATATATTACTAGTACAGATGTGCATGGGATAAAGAGAAAAGCACGTTCATTTGTTAGGGGACAACAGGAAGTATGTGAAGCTGGAAAAAACAAGATCAGCTGTAAATATACTGCATCAGCTTCGGGATTCTGTTGAGCAAAGGTACTGTTGCATCCCTTCCTTGAGATAAAAAGCACCAAAATAAGTCTTCTCTTACAAACAACTATATAGAGTTCCAAGTATTTTATCTGATTGCTCAGGAGCTAATATTTGATTTAATGACAAATGAGATAATAGTAAATGAAGTTAATATTCATCATATTTTTTCATTTCTTTTAAAATTATTTCTCCACATGCAAAGTTTGCTTAGTCAAAAATGTCAAAGGCATGTTTTCCAAACAAATTTATATATATATATATATATATATATATATATATATATATATATATATGTAAATTTAATCATTGTTAAAGGCAGTGTAGATCTAATGTCTTAGGAAAAGAAACCCTGCAAGTGTAAACTCAAGGTTAGTTTTTCAAATGGGAAACCAGATGCAATGGAGGAAAGTGATGTCTGTTAGGCCTCTATGGTATACCAGGGTGCACTCAGACATGCAGTCATCATAAAAAAGTTTTGTTGAATACCAGACGGCTCGTATTCCTTTGGAGTTTGTCTAGGAGGAAATAATTCCCTTGTGAAATGAGGAGGTCTTCAGCAGCATAGTGGAACAGGGCAGGGGTCTTAAGCCATCAGAAGACAGAAGAGACAAATACTTCAGACTTCTGTACCATATCTGATCAGCATTAGGAAAATTACATCAGGCCAGACCAATGGCTCAGTGGTTAAGAGCACTGGGTACTCTTGTAGAAGACTTAGGTTTGATTCTTAGCACCTACTGGGTGGCTCACAACATTCTTTAACTCTATCTCCAGAGGATCCAATGACCTTGTCTGGCTTTTATGGGTACCAGACATGCATGCAGTGCATAAATTTGTACATGGGTAAAACCTTCAAGCACATAACATTAGAAAAAAGAACAAAAGAAAAACCTGAAAGAAAGGAAGATAGAAAAAATAAATGAAAGAAAGAAAGAGAAAAATAAAAAGAAGAAAAGAAGTTGGCTCTTTAGAGAGAGAAAAAAAATGAAGAACATTTCCTTATAGGGTTATCTGACTTCAAGTTGCTACTTTAGTGCAGTATTTTTTAATCAGAACACTATCCTAGTGATATGTAACAATGCTTTTCCTCAGGAGATGCAACACATATTTACTCATCCCAGATAAAGAGCCCAGAAAGACCAACGTGTGGATACCAATGAAGTCCAACTTCGTGAACTAATGAGTTTTATTGGAGCTACTTAAAGGAATATGGGTGAGCGGTTGGTTACAAGAGCAGAAATGATTCACAGACAGCTGAATCACCAAAGCCTGTTCCAGCATGAGTGATAGCTCGCATAATATGGGAACTTGGAGGACAGGGCACAGCCTGCAGGTCGTTTATCGGGTCAGAGAAGGTACTTTGCAAGAGACTCAGTTGATCTAAACCTCTTTGGAGCAACATTTTTGCTTCCTCCAGGCTTGTCTTATCCAAGAAACTTCTTTGCAGTTTAGGTTGTCTAAGAGAAATTCTCAGCAATCTTTACTGTATACTCTTTGGAGAGAGGGGCTTAGTGAATCTGCTTAGTGTCATGGACTTCCTGGAGCTATTTTGAGTTGTTCATATTCTGGGCTAAGAAGCATCCCTGCAGTATTTGGAATGTTTCAGTCCCGGAGGAAACTTGCTTCATAAATCATGGTAAGTCAATGAGGTAAAGACCTTTGTGATATAGAGCCTAGGAATAACATGCACTCTTCTCAAAAGCAATTTGTGCTTTCTTCACACAAGAGTCAGTACGCACTGATGTCTCTGTCCATTTTGTGTTGCTACAACAGAACATTATAGGCGGGGTAAATTACATAGGAAGAAGAAATGTATTTATCACAGTTCTTGAGATCAGGAAGTGCAAGAGCAAAAATGCACATCTGTGTTTTCATGCTGAGTCATTGCATCACAGCAAGAGGATGAGTAAGAGAGGAAGTCGGGAAGTCTGGAATTCCTAGCTTCTGGCTCTTTATACTGACATGATTCTAATCATGAGGATGAAGCTTTCATGAACTCAACATCTTCCATTATGAGAAGGCTTCTCCAACCTCCCAGCACTATCCCATCAGGGATTAAGTTTGCAACACATGCCTTTAGAAAGACATACTCAAATCATAGCACTAATGCAGAAAAAAAATAAGAAACTCAAATTTTTTGAGAAGTCCATTCCAAATATTCTTACAATGCATTGTAAGAAAATACTAACTGTACTTTTAAAACATCTTTTGTCCTAACCTTAGAATGAAATGCCTAATGAAGATATCTCTACAAATGTGCCTTTTTTATACTCTTGTCTTGGCTGTGTTTATTATAGATTACACTTGGGAAAAAAATGTAAAGATCCATAGCACTGATTATCTAATTCAGAGCATGGAAAGATTTCATCTCAATATCCCTGGCTTAGCGAGAAGTCTCCAAGATCAACTTCCAGTTTTTAGTCCAGAAAAATAAGTAGCTCAGTAGGTGTTTGCTATCAAGCGTAAAACAACCTGGGATAAACTGGGTATAAGGTGAGAACTAACTTCTGCAAGTTGTCTTGTGAGTTTCATATGCATACCACATATAACAGACACAACACACACCAATAAATAAATAAATAAATAAATAAATAAATAAATAATAAAAATTTGAAAATTTCTCTTTTCAACTCATTTGCACTTTGTTATATACTTTATTAATTTTTCCCCTTGTGAGTAAATATTGACAATTTCTGAAAATAGCCTTAAGGTGAAGGGTTATGATGTCACAATTAGACTAGATCTTGAAACAAAATTGTTTCAGTGTTTTGGTTCCTTTTGTGTACTTTAATTATATACTATGAACTAGTTCCATAATGGTTGTCAGATGCTTACACAGAGGTCAATTCCATGCCAAAATATGCTTCCATTTATGTTTTTTTTTTATCCTGTCTCCCTGGAGAGTGTAAGATGTAGTAAAATGAATGGTCCTTGGATTTGAACAGAGCAACCCCATATCAGTACACGCACACATACTCACGTCATAAAAAAAAAGGTGTGTTTCCATCAGAAATATTTGGCCCTCTTCCAATAGTAGCCAGGATGATGTTTTATTCCTCAGTTTTCCAGGCTGTTGACTTTACTTTTTCCCTAAAATTGTCCATTCATCACTTGCATTTAGTCCAAGGGTAGATCTTTTGTAAGATGTGGTAAGCACAGAAGCACTGGCTCCTAAAGATGGAAAGAGAATTCCTATTGCTGGAATGAGACACAGTTCCTTTTGTGATTCACTAAGAAGACAGATGATACGTTTTTGGATGTTTTATTGTGGAACAAATCTGTTGCACTGTAACAAAAATTTTTCTTGAAGACTATACATCAGACAAACTATATCCGAGAAGTCAAGAAACTTGATCTGCTTGAAGAAATCCTGTCTTGACCTAACACTTTTCATTTCCTGTGGGCATGGTTTTGATCATCAGCTAAAGCTCTATGAAAAGACATAAAGGCTTGTGTTCAGTGTTTTAGAAGGTACTTTGTGTATACAGAATTCTCAAAATATAATGTTTTGAGAAGTTTAACTGTTCATTTTTACAGTTGGATATGAAAGTTTTTAAGCACAGATTAATCAAACTCCATATTCTTATATGTCTTTAAACAGTATGGCTAAATATAGTGTGGCTAAAGAAAGTTAAAACTAAAATCCTTTGTACATACTCTAATTTATAAAAGGATAAAGGCTAATTTGCAAAGTCACCTGTCTCCTTTGGTGGCAGAAATATATGTGACGGCAAGCATGGCTAATCTAGACTTCATAAATCCATTGCAAGTGTAATTCAAATTTACTATCTAGCTACTGAAAAAAAAAAAAAAAAAAAAAAAAAAAATGCCAGAACTTGCTGAGTTGTTGACAGGAACTCCAGAGTAAAGTTGACTAACTATTGGTAACAATTCAAATCATTTCCACAGATTACCAATCCCTATATCAGATCTTGGGACCAGGCTGAAAGGCTTTGACCATAACTTGCTCCAAAGCAGAGTGACATGAATAAACTGTGACTGTATTCATGAATGGCTCTGTCATCACTGAGCTAGTATTTTAAAACTAAATGACAAATTGTCACAACTATTATTTTCCTCCAGAAAATAAGTGTGGTGTGAGAGACAAATAGCTTCAGTATGCTGGATTCTACAGATATTACCCAACCAGCTCCTCCCTTGTAGATCTGGGGTCTGAGTCAAAGTCCTATACCAAGGTAGAATGTGACAGTCTGTTGTCCACAAAATCCCACCTGTATATAGTGAGGTAATCACAAATGTGCTTGCTTTAGTTTGGATGTTAACTGTCCTTCCCAGGCTCCTGTGATTGGTCACTAGATCTCAAGATTGTGCCGGTATTTTGAGAAGTTGTGGACCCACTGACCACTGGACCATGAGGCCTGTCTGGTTAAAACACAGTGTTGGGAGAATCTTGAATTCTATCCTACTTCCAATCCAGGATAGCTGGCTGCTGCCTGATCTGCCAAGATGTAACCATACATAAGGCTTTGACCACCACCGCTCCAGTACCCCACAGAGTCACACTAAGCAAATAGTTCCTGAAACAGGAAGTTAAATAACTTCTTTTCCCTTAAGTAGATTCTTTGAGATGTTTTGTCATAGTGACCAAATAAGATGCTAACTAATCGAGTTGTTATTTTTTTCCACTATTTTGATACTATTTTCTTCTAAAATTAACCCCCCAAAAATAGGAACACAAAGCTATCCTGGAGGATTCCTCCAGAAACAGCTGGTTTCTATAGCCCATATTAATGTAAATATCTGATATTATGTGACTATGCTGGGGGGGGGGTAGGATAAACACATTTATTCATCTCTGATAAGAAACCAACTACATACCAAAGAAACAATTCCATCTAAGTCTATATAAATGGTGAGCTTCCTACAGTATGGGTGACTCAAAGGCAGCTGTAGCACTTTGAAGACCATCTCAGTGTGGGGTGACTTTTTAATCTTCTTAGGAATAAAGTGCTGATGCTTTTTATCTCCCTGAGATTGTTCTGCTGCATCTTGTCTGAATCTCAGCTTCTTGAGCCTCATGAGTTTTAAGAGATTCCAAGCATACGATACAGTTAACTTCCTGAATCTTGTAGGTATCCCATGTCCCCCAAAGAGAAAATGTTATAAAGTATAGCCATGGAGCTAAGGCAAGATGTCAGGGTCTGATTGAATGAAGTAGAACTCGTTTCTGAGACAAAGTCTTCCAATTTTGTATATACTATAGACAAACAAGAAGATTCTATTTACCATGGCCACCAGCCATTTGGTTCATGAAGCTTGTCAGCTTGCCACTCAGCTCTCACTCTGAGGTTCAAAGTCAAGAAAGAAAGGAAGGACATAATCTCTAAAAATTTTATAAAGTATAACAGGACATAACTAACATAGAAACAAATGCTGGTAATGAATGAACATCCACACCTGCTACAGTGTTCTTAATTTCAATAAACAAACCCAAAGGTGCAATTTGCTCCTACAAGTTGTGTGTCTTATATCCCTAACTATATAGTGAAAAGATTATTTACTTCAGTACCAGAAGTCACAGTGCATTTTTTCCAGCAATGATTAATTGAAGTAGAACATAGACTCATATACACAAACACAAACACATACACACACACACACACACACATTCACATACGTATGTAGATGTTCATACATACATGTGTGGATAAATGAATGCTTGTTCATTTTCTGTTTCAAATAGTGACATAAACCACAGAGGCACAGAATAAATATTATCTGACTCTGGAATTGATTTTCAAAGGGGATGAGAAGAATGCCTATCAAGGGTTTATAAGATACGGCTGTGTATTTGAATAAATTGAATTAGAGTTTCTAATTTTAAGAATAATTGTAAAGATTTCTATAATTCCTGAGAACACATAGTGCTGTGGAATAGCTTCCATAAATGAAAAACCACTAAGTCTTCGCCATAGACATACTAACAATTGCCAAGGTCAGATTAAAACACCTCAGTTTGGACAACAAGAATGAGAAAAGGAGTGTTAATTGTCTCTATTATCCTTAACTTGGGACGAATCTGAAGCTGAATGGCTGAAAAAGAAAATTTAAATATTATAGAATTACTATCCAGTCTATTCCAATTCAAGTAACAATAACAATCACTTTCTAAAGGCAAAAGTGTAAAATGAGGTAGCTTGGCTGAGCAATTAGAAGAGGGTATTTCTGAGGGAGACAGGCTTTCAGGCACACCAAGAGTCACTGCTGATGCTCTATGTCCCTGAGCAATTGACAGAAGGAATCTTTGTCTTCAGCTCTATATTCATAACCTCAGAAATAAAATATGCTCCTGAAATTACTTAAAGACCTCTAGTAGAAAGGTGAAGAATTCCACTGACATCTTTATGCAGTCATATATTCAAGGAGTAAAGTCTATGGAGGGAAAAGGAGACATTGCTTAGGAATAAATGGCTTTGAATACAACAGCAAATTAAATGTAAATTAACACTAAATCTAATCGCCTTTTGTCAGACCCTCCTTAAAAAGCACTTCCCTGTGTGCTTGAACTTGGAGTGCACACGTTTATTGAGAGTGCACAATAAAAGTCTAGAGCTAGTTGTATATTCTCATATTTATAAGTTAATGGTTTGAAATGTTTTGATGTATGCACAGTGGATTAAGTTATGAAATGTGAAACTGTGGAAATCATGAGTGAGTTACGTTCAAAGCACCTGAGGTCATGTTATAGAATTGATTCTTCTTTTCATTTTAAAGACCATAAAACAGAATCCTGGACTTGATCCCTAATGTGAATAAAATCATTGAAACTTCTCTGTTCAATAACTTGGTTTTCAAGTCTCTGATATGTACTCTTTTCATTGAAAGAAATAATATGCTTTAAATTGACTTTAATTAAAGAGTGTGCTGTGACGTCTCTCTTCTTGGCCATATTGTGCTCTCAAGGTCAATGGACATTTTCAGCATTTGAATTGTTTTCATCATGGTAGTTTTGACATAGACTCCCAGTGCCTTAACATAAAAGGGAGTGTTCTATGATTTCTCCCTGTCTCCGAGTGCTTAGACTGCTTCATCAACAGCTGGTGACATAAGGGACGCATCAGATTCTGACAGTAAAAAGTTATTGTCTGTTCTACTCCTCTCTTGAAAGGAAGTACATTCAGGTCACACAAGCAGATACTCCAAAAAGAAAAAGACAAGGCTCTCATCTACGGCTATGTGGCAAGCAAACATGTACCAACATGGTGTCAATGCTAGTGTGGAGTTTGGGAAAGGTCCCCATGAATCATCCTAGCTAATACCTTTAGTGGTAATAAGCCTTTCCCACCAGGTCTTCCCTAGATTTCAAGCAGAGTACAGGGTAAATTGTCCTTCTTACTTGAAGTCATTAAGATGAAGGTGATTTGATAAACAAGATAAACAACTGTGTGTCACTAGAGAGACACGGAGCCTGGCTGTTGCTATAGTAGATAACTGAATTGTGAGACCATGACTTTTGGAATGATACAGAACCTTGAGAAAAAATTTAGTGGGATCATGCAGTTTGTCAATGTAGGTGTTAATGAAAACATGAAGGGTCTCCAGAATAGTGTTAGCAGGAACCTCAGGTCTTATGACAGCTTTCCTTGACAGATTATAGTTGTTAATGAAGTTGAAAGAAAATAAAGTCTGGTTCTGAAGGACTAGAAAGTTTAATACAAAGCTAGAAAGATGGCTCAGCAGTTAGGAGCTCCTCATTCAGAAGATCTGAGTTCAGTTTCCACTATCCAGGTTGGACAGGTTACAACTGCCTTTAACTTCAGATCCTAGTGATCTGAAACCCTCTTTGTCCTCCATAGACACCAACACTACACACACACACACACACACACACACACACACACAAACAAGCACAGACATTTTTAAGTTGAAAAATAAAATTAATCTAAAGAAAGTTATGCATGTGTTCTTCTGCCTGAGATGATATAAAACCTCTAATTTTGCTGATATAACAATGTATTCTAAACTCAATGAACCATACAAAAAACTTATTTTCTCACATTTTAGGCTACAGAAACATAAGGGTCAGGTGTCTGTGTGGCTGTGGATATATAAGGGAAGAAAGGAACTTCTGGTGTCCTTACTTGTTATAATAATAGCAATCCTGTGAATACTTAACAAACAGAAAAAATTACAGATGCATTTTTCTTATGAACATAGATTCAAAATAAAATATTTACAAACTGAATTCAAGAATACATAGAAAGGATCATCCACCATGATCAAGTAGGCTTCATCCCAGAGATGCAGAGATGGTTCAATATATGAAAATCAGTAGATGTAAACTACTGAAAGAAACAAACAAACTGAAAGATCATATAAACAAACTGAAAGAAAAAGAAGCACATGGTCATCTCATTGGATGCAGAAAAGGCTTTAAGAAAATCCAACACCCTTTTATGTTAAAAGTCCTAGAGAGCTTAGGAATACAATGACCATACCTAAACATAATAAGGCATTTTACATTAAATCAACAACCAACATCAAATTAAATGGAGCGAAACTCAAATCAATTCCACTTGTATCAGTAACAAAACAAAGTTGTCTACTCTTTTTATAGCTATTCAACACACTTGAAGTTTTGGCTAAAGCAATACAACAACTGAAGGAGATGGAAAAAAAAAGGTACAAATTGTAAAGGAAGAAGTCAAAGCATCATTATTTACAGATGATATGAAGGTATATATAAATGACCATAAAAAAATTCTACCAGAGAAATTCTACAGCCGATAAACACTTTCAGCAAAGTGGCTGGATACAAGAGTGGCTTTAAAAAATCAATAGCTCTCCTATATACAAATGGCAAATGGACTGAGAAAGAAATCAAGGAAAGAACACTTTTCAAAATAGCCTCAAATAATATATGATATCGTGAGGTAATTTTAACCAAGCAAGTGAAAGACTTCACATTTTTGAAGAAAGAGAGAATATATAAAAAGATAGAAAGACCTCCCGTATTTATCATAGAATTAACATAGTAAAAGTGGTCATCCTACCAAAAGCAATCCACAGATTCAATGCAATCCCCTAATACAATTCTTTACAGACCTTGAAAGAACAATGCTCATCTTTGTGTAGGAAATACAATGGGGGTAGATAAAACAAGCCGAAACAATAAAAGAACTGCTAGAGGTAACACCATCCCTGATTTCAAGTTGTAGTACAGAGCTGTAGTAACAAAAACTGCATTGTGTTGCCATAAAAACAGACACAGTGATCAATGAAATCAAATTTGAAGATAAAAACTAAAATCCAAACAAGAGTGGATATCTGATCTTTTATATATATATATAAATAACCCAAAAAGGACAGCATCTTCAACAAATGGTGCTGATTTAACTGGATGACTGGATATACAGGAATTCACATAGATTCATATCTATCACCTTGCACAAAACACAAGTCAAGTGGATCAAAGACCTCAACATAAAACCAGATACACTGAACCCAATAGAAAACAAGTAGAGAATAGCCTTGAACACAGGAGACAATTTTCTGAACAAAAGACCAATAGTGTAGGCACTAAGATCAAAAATTTAATAGATGAGACCTCAAGAAATTAAAATTTTCTGTAGGCAAAGGACATCATCAATTGGACAAATTATCAGCCTACAGAATGGAAAAAAATATCTTTTACAAACTTCACATCTAACAGAGGGCTAATATCCAAAATATATAAAGAATGCAAGAAACACAAAATATATTTGAAAAAACAATCCAATTTAAAAATGGGTAACCGATCTAAACAGAGAATTCTTAGTAAAGGCATTGTAAAGGTTGAGAAACACTTAAAGAAATTTCAACATCCTTGGCTACTCCAATATTGGACCAATCCTCCGTTGCTAGGGGGAGTGCAAGCTTGTACAACCACTACAGAAATCAATATGGCAGTTCCTCAAACATTTGAGAACTGATCTACCTCAAGGCCTTGCTATACCACTCTTGGGCTTATACCCAAAAGATGTTCCTTCCTATTCATAATGGCCAGAAACTGGAAACAATGTAGATGCCAGTCAACAGAAGAATAGACAAAGAAACTGTGATACATTTGCACAATGGAGTACTATTCAGCTGTTACCAAAAAAAAAATGGCATCTTGTATTTTGTACCAAATGAATGGCCCTAATAAAAATCATCTTGAGTGAGGTAACCTAGACAAAGAAAGATAAATATGGTATGTACTCACTTATAAGGATATATTAGCCATAAAGTAAATAACTAAGCTAAAATCCATAGACTCAAAGATGTTAGATAAAGAAAGAGGAGGAAACAGAATAGATTTTACAGGTGGACCAGAAGAGGGGGAATCAAGCTGAGGTGAGAGAGGGCGGAGACAGAAAGTGCAGCAAGAGACAGGTGGAATGGCTTTTGGCACGGTGGTATGGAAACTTCGTGCTGTGGAAACTTCCTGGTATCTTTGAGGGTGACCCAAATGAAGACTTCTTGTAATAAGGGATTCAGAGTCTCAACTGGCCATTTCTTGTAGCCAGACAGGTGAGGCTTCCAGTGGAAGGACTAGATTACATACAACTGAATTGGTGGCCAACAGGATCCCATGGAAATCCCCCAAATAACCCATGCTGTGCACCAAGAGTAATGGTTACTCTCCACAAACTGACAGTGGGCCTGGTTACAAAGGACAATACCCACATGACTCATTAAACATGGAGAAGTTGAGCTGGTGCCTGCATGGACCCTCTACCCCTCTGTTCGAGTCTCTCTGTGGGAAGGCACTTTGCAGTACTGAAAGACTAGTGTGGATGCCAACCTAGCCACAAAACCTTTGACTGACAATCTGTCCTGCCTTCAATATATGCTAAGGCAATGGAGGCCCAGACCTTGTGAGAGTAGCCAAACAATGTTTGATTGGACCCAAGGTCTGTTTCCCAAAAAAGACTCATACCTGACACTGCTTAGGGTAGCAAGAACCAGAGATTAGACAGCCCAGTGACCTAGAGTATAATCAAACCCTAACAGTCTTTAGAAAAATTAATAAAATAATTTCTAACTATATTCTGCTACATTCAATGGATTAGTGCCTAATCTGGTTATCATAAGAGAGGCTTCTCCCAGAAGCAGATGGGAACAGATGCAGAGACCCACAGACAGACGATACAGAAAGAGAGTCTAAATTGGAGATCTCCATTGAATCCCTCCCCTCAGAGCTCAGGCAATTCAAAGAAAGAGGAGGAAGAATGATTGCAAGAACCTGTGGGGATGGAGGACACCAGGAGACCAAGGCTGTCTGCATCAACTAAGCAAGGCACATATAAGCTCACAGAACCTGAAGCAGCAAACACGGAGCCTACAAGTACCAGGTAATCTGAGTACATTATAGCTATTAGCATAATGTTTTGTGGCTCCTGAGTGTGAGAATGAGGGGGTCTCTGCCTCTTGTGCCTGCTCCTGGCACTTATTTCCTCCCGTTGGAGGATATGATAGTCTTTCTTCATCTTACTATGCTTTATTTTGTCTTTGTCATGTCTGGTTGTTATCTCTTGGACATCTGCTTTTTTCTAATGAGAAACAGAAAAGGAAGTGGATCTGGAGGGTAAAGAAAATGGGGAGGAACTGGGAGAAGAAGAGGGAGGGCAAACTATAATTAGGATATTGTGTGAGAAAAAGAATCTGTTTTCAGTAAAAGAAAAAATGTATGTGTGATGTGTTGTGTATGGTACACGAGCTCGTTAGTGTGGCAGTGTGTACATTTGCGAACACACATGCTTGTGGAGGTACACATATGTGCTCCTGCATGTGGAGACTAGAAGCTAACTTGTATTATTATCTTCAATCAATCTCAACCTTGTTTTCTAAGGCATGGTCTCTCTGATCCTTAACTTTATCGATCTAGCTAGACTACCTTCATGGAGCCACCCCTTCCTGCCACCCCAGTGCAGGGGTTACAGCCATGCATGGCTGTTTACATGGGTGCTGGAGATCAAAACTCAGATCCTCTGTCCATCAAGGGGCTTTTACTTCAACTGACCTCTCTCCCCAAACACTCTCTTAGAATCTTTTACTTTTATTATTTTTCAGGGTTTCATAGATGTATACAGTAAAATATGATCATATCTACTTCCCATTTCCCTCTTCAAATCCTCCCATATCTACCCCAACACATTTCTATCCCAAATTCATGTCTTCTGCTTTTAATAACCCATTGAATCCAATTGATGTTATTTATAGGTAAATGAGTATATAGCAGTCACTAATGCACATGAGAAACTTACCAGCCACCATATCCCCAATAAAGAATAATTCTCCCTTTGAAGCAACTACCAAGAGCACCTCAGTGTGAGGTAAGGCCCCTTCTATGTAGGTGTTTGGGTGGCTTGGTCTTGGAGAGGTCTTATGCTGATAAGCTAAGCTATTCTGAGCTTGTGAATAGTATAGCCATTCCATTCTGAAATAGCACACTTTGCCCTGAGCCTTGGTGATAGTGAGGTTGATTTATTTAGACCCGAGCACTCACTCTCTTATGCCTATCACTTTGATCAATTATGCTTCGCTATATTGACTGATGCCTACTGCAGAAAAAGGAGCTTCTCTGACCAAGGTTAAGAGTACCTTGGGTTTATTGGTAAAACCATAAATATTTAGAAGGCAATTTAATAGCATAATCACTTAGTAAAATAACAATAACACTGCTATGATTATATACAAACTTATATTTAGAATATGAAGATTGAATTTTAATGGCTGGCAAGGTTCATAGAGGAAGCTGCTGCTGTATCTGATGACCTGAGTTCAACCCCTGAGACCCACAAGGTCGAAAGTGAAAAGTGATGTTTTGTAATTTGCCCTCTAGCCTCCACATATGTGCTGTGGCAAGCCATACCATTCCCTAAACACGTAACAAAGAAGTATGACAAAAAAAAAAAAAAAAAGAATGGATTCACAAATAAAGGACCTGGCTTATCATCTTCAGATGATAAAATGATTCTCAGCAAAAGAAATATCTCAGGTCAAATCAATTCTATGTGGGATGAAAAAACACTTGTTAAGACCTAAGATAGACTGAAGGCAAAACTTCACAGACTACATAAGGTAGCCATAAATCCTCAGAGGACATTCAGGGCATAGCCTTCAGTAAACCACAGGACAAGTACAAGAAGGACTCAATGAGCTTATCTGTGCTTTGACTTATGTCTGTTGCTGTGAATTCACTGGGACAATCAGTGCCTACCTGACCCTGACTCCTGATGGGAAGATTCTCACTCCTTCTCCTGGCTGGAGTCTAGTTATCAGCCATCTTCCACTCTGGCCAAGGACTTGGCTCAAAGATGCTTCAAGATTGCTCCTGAAGCTCATGGGAGACACACCCAATCACAGGCAGGGGAACTTTCTTCCTTCTCTCAGATAGGCTATACCTGTTTCCCAGGTAGGGGATTTCTTTGTGCATTGAGGTCCTGCTGCTCCTGCTTACAGAGCCACTTTTTTTCTTCAGCACTCAGGAGCCACTGTTTCAGCTACAAACATCAAAATCTCCAGCCTTAACAGAGACCTGATAGACAGGAGACCTGCCATCTTCCCTCTGAAAACTCTTGGACTCACTCTGCAAGAGTCTGCCCTTTTCTACAGCTCTGACCATTGAAGCACCCTGAAGCCTACTAAGAACTTAAGAGTTGTAGCACCTCCTGCCTATTTGAGTTTGTTACCATCTTGTTTCTACTTTTCTATTCAAATTTCTACTCTCTTATTTAAATTGTTCTTACCTGGCAAATGAAATGCTCACTTGTTTTCTTTCTTGCTTTCTTTTCTTTCTTTTCTTTTTTTTCTTCTCTTCTCTTCTCTTCTCTTCTCTTCTCTTCTCTTCTCTTCTCTTTTCTTTTCTTTTTTTTCTCTTCTCTATTTCTCCTGTCTCTACTCCATTCTTGAAGGGAGGGAAAGCCAAGAACCCAATTGGAGAGTCAACTGTCTCACATGTGTTCATCACACATATAACAGCCAGAGATTGAGGTCTGGTGTCTTCGTCAATTTCTTCCCCATCTTAGTTTTTTAAGAGTCTCTAACTGAACATAAGTACTAATTCATCTAGAGTAGCCAGACAGCAAAACCCATAGATCCCAATATTTCTCCACTTTTCTTCACAGTGAGATTGTAGGTACTCATGTTTGGGGGAGTTTTGTTTATATGGGTGCTAGAGTCTGAACTCAAATTCACATGTTAATCTGGAAAATACTGTAATAACTGACCCATTTTTTCCCCAAAATAACTTTAATTCTCTAGTTTAATTATTAAATAAATAGTATGTAGGTTATATATATATATATATATATATATATATTAAATTATTGAAAGCATATCTATAATTGCAATGCCTATAGCAAGACAGAGTACATTAATAACAGTGTTAGGTTTTAACTAATGAGAATTTATCAACATCAAGCCTAAAGTTATGAATGTGAATTCTAAGATCAATACTGGTTTTCTGTATATATCATGGCTTCCCGTTTTGTGACTTTATGGATCCCTGAATGTGTGAATGAGTGGCTCTCTCCATCTATATGTGGGGCTTTTTGCCTTTTTGTGGACTCTTTTCCTTTGTTTGTTTTGTCTGCTTCTGATCTGTTTGTTTTTGTTTTATCTTAGTTTGTTTTATTATTATCCTTTATAGGCCTATTTGTTTTCTAATGAGGGACAGAAAGGGGGCAGATCTAGATGAAAGGGGAGATGAAAAGAAGCTGGGAGGAGGAGAGCGAAGGGAGACTACAATCAGAATATATATTTTAAAAAATCCATTTTTCAATAAAGGACAAAAATTAAAAATAAATAGGCTAATCTTATTATGAACTGTATTTGTTGAGTTTGCCATCTGAAAAGTCTATTTTTCACTGCTTGTCTTATTTTGGAAACTATTTTTAGTACCTTCACACAAAAATGGACTTGAAAACATTAGGACCAAAACTTTCATTTCTGAGAATAGGACTCCTGGGCAATGGGTGAAAGGTCAAGTCTGCCTCATTTCTCACTTGTGGTCACAGAATGATACAAACTCAATCCAGCTGAGGTTTCTGTCTGTTTGTTTCTACATTGGGGGTTTTAGTGTATGATTTCTTAGTCCCTTTCTTTTGAGTCTGTGGTGAGACAACACAAGATAGCAGCCATGCCTGGTTCAACCATTTACCACATGGCCATGCTGGGCAAGAGAAATATCAAAAGAAACAAAGGTCTTCTAATCTCCTTGAAGGGCAGGCCACCAAACCCTAAGACCTCTCACTAGGACACTTCTCTGAAAGTCTTTTCTACCTTTCAGTATCTGGACCAGAAACAAGCCTTTGAGATGTCAGCATCAGGAGATAGAAGAGGGTAGCATTTGTTGACTTGAGGCTCCTTTTACTTGAGATAACTGCTACAAATGGACTGAGTCATCTGAAGCTCATACGTGAGTATGTGACATGCTACGGGAAACTGTCAGAATGTTTACACGTGTGGTCAGAGAAGAACTAAACTGACAGAATCAACATCCATAGGTCAGCTTGACCTATAGATTAGGTCATCTCTGAAGGAAATGTCTATTTTAAAGTTTTCTAGCCATCTCCACAACCTCCCCTGATTTCTGGGTTTAAAGATCAGTACAGATCAGTACTTCCGTTCTTGAGGCTACAACATACACTTAAGCCAGTCCACACAGCCTCTATTTTTTTTTTAATTTAATTTAGTTTTTTACTTATTCACTTTACATCCCTCTCACTGGCTCCCTCTTGGTCATCCCCTCCCACAATCCTTCCCCATCTCCTCCTCTGAGGAGGTAGAGGCTCTCCTGGGTATCCCCTCACCCTGGTATTTCAAGTCTCAGTAAGGATAGGTGCTTCCTCTCCCATTGAGGCTAGAGAAGGCAGCCCAGCTAGAACATATCCCATGTACAGGCAACAGCTTTTGGTATAGTCCCCACTCCAGTTGTTTGGGACCCACATGTAGACCAAGCTGCATATCTGCTTCATATGTACATTGGAGGCCTAGGTCCAGCCCCTGTAGGCTCTTTGGCTGGTGGTTCATATTCTGAGAGTTCAAGGGTTCAGGTTAGAACCCTTTGTTGTTGTTCCTGTGGAGTCCCTACCCCTTTGTGTTCTGCAGTCCTTCCTGCTATTCTTCCATGAGAGTCCCCAAGCTCCATGTACTCTTTGACAGCCTCCATTTTTAAATTGAGGCTTTCTCAAGTATATCAGACCAGCTTCTAATTCTTTGTGTTACCCAGTATGACCTTGAACTTCTGAAGACCTGCCTCTTCCTCACCAGTGTTAGAATGGCAGACATGTAACACACAACCAGTTTATGGAGTCCTGGGGATCTACCCTAGGCTTCCTGCATGCAGAGTAAGCACTCGGCTGACTGAGCTATATCCTGAAGCTGAGAGTCTTTAAGAAAAAGGTGGGAGGGGAGCATTCTCACTTGTAATAAGATGCATGACTGTTGGAACCAGACATGGTAACACACACCTTTAATCCCATCAGGAATCAGAGGCTTGTGAGTAGAAACCACCAGCGTTCAAGGTCAGCCTTGTCTACAGAGTGAGTCCCAGGATAGTCACAGCTGTTGCACAGAGAAACCCTGCCTGGAAAACAAACAACAAACAAACAAACAAAAAAAAAACAAAAAACAACAAAGACAAAAAAAAAAAACAATTAGAGGATTTCTTTTTAAAAATAAGATATATAAAAACAACGCAAACAAACAAAAGTTTACAGGGAATGCAAATATCATATCCTACAGATAGTACGTAGTAAGCACGATCTTTTCTTCCTGTGACCCAAATCAACTCTATAAGCTCTGTCCCAAATGTACCCATAAAGAGCCATAATTGGTCAGAAGAAGAGAAGAGGGGCAGGGGAAAGAGAACACAAAGCTGAAGAGAAGGGGATCTGTGAAGAGTTGGGGTTCCACACAAAGGCCAGACGCAGCAATGGGAGGTGAGCCAGTATATGCAGCAATGGCAAGAGGTAGGCTGTTCTAAGGCCCCATTTTAGAGATGCTGAGTGGACAGCATGACCTGTTCTAGCTGTAGAGGAAGAGATGCAGCCCAGGTGCTCTCAATTCCCCAGCATGCTTCGCTCTGCATTTTCAAATAAACAGCTTCACTGCTTTGCACTACAAAGCAGTGGACAGGAGCTTACTAGCAAGATTTAATGCTACAGCAATGATCCTATCCCTTTCATTGACAAAAGGCTTGTATTTTGCTTTTTGTTCTAGAAACACAAATGCATAGGATTACCTTCACAATCCATAAAAGGAGAGGCATGACCCATTTGCTTTTTGCTGCTTGCCTTACTTTTTCCTCCCTGCACTTCTTGATTTCATCTCTCATCCTAGCACCAGCTTTTCTGGGGTTTGTTAGATGTGGCATGTATCCTGTACAGGATAAAACATCCGGGTAGGAAGACTTGTGAGGGCCCACGCTGAAGGGCAAGTTCAGAAGACAATATAGGTAATGAGATATCGCCCATAATGCCAGGCTCCGGGGACCACAAGAACAGAGATGGGGCTCTCAGAGGTCAAGAGATGCAGAGTTCACACTAAGTGCTTCACACTGTGATCTGCTGAAGGAATCAAAGAGTCCTTTTCTGTTTGGCCTTGATTTCAGATTCCTCTCTAAAACTAGAATGCTGTGTGCTGACAAGGATTTACACTCTTTACGTCTTTGTTCCTTCTTTCCTTTGTCTTTCTTTCTTTCTTTCTTTCTTTCTTTCTTTCTTCCTTTCTTCTTGCATTCTCTTTTTCTCTTTTTTTTAAGATATAGAAATAGATACAAGGAAAGGGGAGAAACTAAAATACTATTTTATCATTTAATCAGAAAGCAATCCCAGCCACAGCCTACTAGAGTACATGTATATACAATTCCTTCCAATGTTAAAAAAAAACAAAAACAAAATAAAAGAAACAACAAAAAGCCATTAAAAACATAGTTTGTATTTGGCAATTTATTTATTATTTTTGAGCATACCCTCTTAAAGCATTTAACAAGAGATGGTCTTTCAAAAATTCCTACAGCTGGAGGCTGTGTGTGTGTGTGAGAGAGAGAGAGAGAGAGAGAGAGAGAGAGAGAGCCTGTGTGTGTGTGTGTGTGTTTAATTTTGTGTTCCAGGAAATAGCAATAACAATTATAAAAGTTACTATCATTATCGGAAAACATCACTAACCAAGTTACTTTATAACAGTTCAAAGCATAGGCTACGTTTGTTCAACTATTGCTTTGCTGGAAGGCTGCCTTTTAACATTTAAGATAATTTTTTAATGTGTTTTTCTTTTAGATTGCTAGTTTCCTGAAATCTTTATGGTGTATTTTCTCATACACTCATTTTCTGAACAGTGTTCAGACATTGCAGAAGTAGGAATTGCATGTCAGTATGTGAGGTTAGGAAACACTTGGTGTCTGGCATGCAATTGGTCACTCTCCAATAAGGTAGTAAGAAACTGCTTGGGTGGCATGTGGCTCATGACTCTTTCCAAGTATTTTACTTGCATCACCTAATTTATCCTGTACAGCAAACCACAAATGGAACAGTTTTTTTTAACTTGTTCATTTACAGGTGGAGGAGCTAAGACAGAAAAAGTGGCAGTCACATCGTGCAGTTCACAGACCTTAGACATGGTCAGAATAAAGAATTAAAATCCGATTCCAAGTTTCAGAGTGTGCCCTGAACATGGGTCCTGTTCACTACTCCCCATTTATTCCTCTCTAAGAAGAAAGATTTTTCTCCATTTTATGGTCAAGTTCTCAGCGCCTCTCTCTCTCTCTCTCTCTCTCTCTCTCTCTCTCTCTCTCTCTGTCTGTCTGCTCCATATTCCATAATGAAGCCAAAAGAACTCTTTCAAACAGGAAACCTTTGCTTCAAGGTAAAGGAGTATGGTAGTCACATTTCAAGGTCTTGACAATATATCTGAGAAAATGACTTAAGGGGATGTAAGAGGATTAAATAAGAATAGGCCCCCTAGATTCATAGATTTGAATGCTTAGTCACCAGGGAATAGAACTATTTGAAAGGCTTAGGACTTCTGTCTTAGTGTCTTCTGTCTTAGTGTCTTCTGTCTTAGTGTCTTCTGTCTTAGTGTCTTCTGTCTTAGTGTCTTCTGTCTTAGTGTCTTCTGTCTTAGTGTCTTCTGTCTTAGTGTCTTCTGTCTTCGTTGGAGGTAGTGTGTCATTGTCACTAGAGTGGGCTTTGAGGATTTAAAACCCCATGCCAGGCCCAACAACTCTTGCTGCCTGCAGGTCAGAATGTAGTTCTCAGCTAGTGCTCTAGCACCATGCTCTCTGCTATGATGCAAATAGGCCAAGCCTCTGAAGCTGTACGCAAGCCTCCAATTACTTGTTTTTTATGAGAATTTCCTTAGTCACAATGACTTTTCACAGCAATGGAACTGGAGGAAAGAAAGAGCAAAAGAGATTTATTTTGGCTTACTGCCTCAGAGATTTTAGTCCATGATCATCTGGCTTCATTGCATCTGAACCTCTACCCAGTGTCGCAAAGCATCAGGGTGACTTCCATCATGGCAGATAGGACACAAAGAGAAAGACAGAAAGGAGTCAGATACAACATTGACCCTTCAAAGGTATCCTTCCAGTGACCTACTTCCCTTAACTGTGCTCCACCACTTCAGAAAGATGGTGTTCATGAAGTCATCAACAGATTAGTCCAAGCAAACATTCAACAATGAATTTATCAATGGATCTGTCCATTGATGAAACTAGAGGTCTTGTGGCTTTGCAAGCACCTTTAAAATCCCACCAACTATCATAGAATTCTTCAGGGACAGTTTTAGATTCAAACCATCAGTTGTTAGATATTATCTATAATTGAGTATCACGGCTCAGTTTTTGAGATTCATTGTGTTGGTACAGACATCAGTAGTTTGGTCTCCAAGTACCCATTTGTGGAGCAGATATACTTATAGTGATCAGCCAAGGAGAGATGCAGAGGGGCTGCTGACTACAGAGTTATCAGAAGATCCCTGGAGTGCCTGAGACTGTGATCTGGATGCTGAAGGTAACTAGTTGTTGCAGGTTACATTCACTGATTGTTTGTTTGTTTGTTTGTTTGTTTCATTACAAACTATTCCTCAGTAAACAGAATGCAGGAAATGAAATGGAGAGACACCACTGTTACAACATTTATTTAACCAAAATGGCTCCACCTTCCTCTTCAGCCTCATTTCCCACAGGCTTCCTGGTTTTGTGCAACTTATTCATACTTACCAGAAGCCGTTGCTTACCCTCTAGTATACCAGATTTTATTTTTTCCTACCTGTAAACTCTTACTCTCTTCACTTTTTTTGACCACTGATTCACTTGCCTCATGAAAACTAATTTGTTGTTTAGCTTTTACAGAAAAGACTAGGAATTTGAATTATCAACGTGACAATCAGCCCTGTTACTTCAGTAGAACTTTCTCTGTGCCAGAGCTTAGCAGATTTTTGTGGTGGAGGCTGGGTTTTGTTAGTTTGATGCATGTTTTTTTCTTTTATTAGACTGTTTTGCTAAGCAGTTGTAGGTTCACAGGAAAATATAAATTCACACACACACACACACACACACACACACACACACACACACACAGTGTTTATACACAGCTTTCCCCAGTGTCAGCATCCAGTACCCATTCAAACAGTTTACATTCTTCAATGCCACTTTTCCTTTCTAATCTCTGACTCCACAGGGGCATGAACTTGGCCAGCATTTGTTCTAATGCACCTCTGGCTTGCTCTGCAGTGCAGCTGTTTGTTCAGTGGGTATTTGACACTCAGTCCTTTGGGTTCTCAATTCAACCCTTAATCGAATTCATTTTACAGGTCAGTAAATTTCATTCGGATACCTAGTATTCAATATGTGACTAGGTGATCTTATTTGCCAGAAAGAAATATAGCTGTAAACACAAAACAATGACAAAGGTAGTAGAAACTGAGGCTGGAGAAATAGAAGCTTTGAAACCTAATTTTTTTTTTCTATATAAAAGTTTGTTTGGAGCTATATTTCAAATATTGGGAGGGAAAGAAGGGAAGGAGGGATGGAGGGAGGAAGGAAAAAAGGGGGAGATTCCAAATTCCCTTATAAAACAGAAGGTTACAGTAGTTGCTACCTCCAGCCTCCATTCAGGTCTTTAACTAGTTACATTATTCAGAGATCCTCTCTTACATATATTATTAGTAAAAGTAATATTCCCTCATATTTTATATTTCATTTCAACCTCTTAAATTATGTTATATAATGTAATTTACCTTAATACTTAATGTTCTAGTTCATCCTCTTTTAAAAGTCTTTGTAATCCACTTAAGTAAATCACCAATATAGTGTGCCTTTAATGAGAGAACTCACACAATGCTAAAATCAGTATGTTGAAATACAACCAACTTAGAACAATAAAAGTTGGTTTATGGACACTAAGGATATTAAACAGTCTAGCTTTAATTACGTATATTTCTATTCTTCAGTGACTTCTTTTGCAGGTAGACCTTATTTCTCCCAAGTAAAACACCATCAAGGTAGCAGAGGCTCAGAATAAATCTCCTAAGAAAATATCGGTGAAACCTTTCCCAAAACTTCTCCTGAAGTTTGATGTTAATCAAAGCAGCACATGATCTCTGACTTCTGTTCAGAGACAAGGGTCCTTTTGCAGGCCAGAGGATTCAATAATTTTAACCTGAATTATGCATCAGTTTAAAAGCTCTACAATAAGGAAAATACAAATCAGTTGTCAGATTAACTACATATTTATGTATCTGTTCCATCCTCCATGACCCAGAGTCAGTTTTTCTCAAAAGCCACCAACACTGTGACACCATTGCACAAGGACATCTGTATGACCCAACCAATTAATTAAAGCACTATTCTACACATATGTATTAGGCCCATTATTTGTGGGTTTATATTAGATAGCTAGAGAAACTGAATGTTTGATTTCAACATCAGCTGTTATAGCAATTATTCTCAACAAGGACTTCGAGGTTGAAATCATCCATTTAACTTCTCTTAAGAAATAGAAGTGAGAAGTCTCATATTAACTTATTTAGGGATGTATTAATGGAGTTTAGAACTCCATAAATTTCTGCAAAGTGGTTGACTTTGTACCCATGCATGATGAAATTTTTTGCAGGTTTCAGATGCTCGTAGACAGACATGAATGTCCAACTCCTTCTCTTTTAAAACAAGCAGCAACTTTGAGAAAATGGTCCTTCTATACTCAACCTTTTTCTGGGCTTACAGACAGTCATATCAAGGGTCATGAGTCTATTTCAAATAACCTCTGTAGAAGGTAGGTTCTGGTTCTTTGTCCCAACTCCCAGAAATAAAACTCAGACTCAAAATATACTTATAAATAACTTGACTATATAGCTAGGCTCTTCTCTGACTAGATCATAATTTAAATTAACCCATTTATTCTAATCTATATTCTGTGCTCAGGTACCATGTATCTGTCTTGTCTCGTGTTTCCGGGAGAATCTTCTGCCTGGAACTATCCCAGAATCCTTTCTGCCTTCCGGATGTCCCACCTCCAATTTTCTGCCTAAGCTATAAGCCATCAGATTCATTACTGACAGGTGCCATATTCATACAGATACAAGACATTCTCCCTATTAACCTTCTTCTGGAACTCAGTGTGCTGATGTTGGAGGATCGTCACTTCAAGAATTAGGCTTAGAGATATAGTAACTCTGATAATGGGCTTTTAGGTGGGCATAGTCTATTGTCATTTTTCATTTCTCGGGCAATTTCTTTTTGTTCTCTTGTTGCTGGCTAAATAAATACATGTGTGTTCCTCTTGCCTAGAGGTTTTCTCAAGGACTACTTCCAAAGTGAATGCACATATACAGCTGACAAACCAGTCCCGCTATGAATGAGGAAATGGAAGTGTTTACTTAGGAACATCCTCCATTGTAACAATGTTTATTTTTCACTACACTGAATTAATTCGTTCTATCTTCTCAAAAATAAAACCCTCCTGTTATGTTATGGGATGAAATGGTTTGAATATCCAGCCTTCTCTGCAACTCACTGAAACTGTACTCCCTTAAAGAGATAGTAAGTGGTAAGATCAGGTAGGATCTATATGGTAATTAAAGCTCTATTGTTGGAATATGTTACTCCTTTAATGAGTTTGGGGGTTAGTGAGTTTCTTCAAGAGAAGAACTGCTACAGGGTCCCAGCACTTGGAGAAGAAAGTGGATGTGGCATCCCACCACTAACCAAGAAGCTTTCTACAATTGTTGCCCGCTGGCAAAGAAGATGCTCTTATTAGCTAGAAACCATGTTTCTACTACCATGTACATACATCTCTGTTCTGAGTTTAGTCTGCTTGGCCATAGAAGTTTGTTTCATTTGCCTGCCTCTCTCTGTTTAAATCAATGTACTTACCTATTGATAATGTTTTGAAAGGATTGATCCCGGGGCCATGTGTGAACCCTACACTGGGTCACATCTGCAATGGTCTGCTTCTCTTTTCTACTGAAACAAGGTCTCTTCATGCTATCCTTGAACTCACTCAGTAGCCCAGGCAAGTCTCAAATGATGATACACCTACCTCTGCCTCTAAAGTAACTGGGTTCAGAGGCCAGACTCTATTGCTTTCATAAAACACTTCAACTCCATGAGATTTCATTCAGTTGACTGATAACTCCTTAGCTTTCCAGTTGTCTTTGCGGTCTTAGTTTCTGTAGAAGTTTCAGCCAGTGTTTCTCATCTGTTCCCCATTCTGACTGAGAGGCCCCATGGTTAGGCATGTGGTGTCAACACCATGCCTTCTCAGAGTTGTGACCCTTCAGCCATGCCTCTCTGCAAGCCTGCAGGTCTCAGATGGACTGCACACCTCTGACATTTCCATTTCTTTACTTCTCTTAGATTTTTTTTCCTTTCTCGGTTTTCAATCCTAGAAAGCTTATTTCCCTGACTTCCCCTCCCTTCTTAGTCTCCATGGTCAAATTTCAAGCAGTCTTATGAATTCCAAAACCATACAGTAAACAAGCCATACATCTTATCTCTAATTTGGGGATTTACTCTGTATCACTGACATTTCTCTCTGCTGGACAACAGGGCATGGTTTATATCTGTGCAGTTTTCTGCCTCCCTACCCTGCTTGTTCTTTCTGCTGTCCCTTCCCTAGAAGGTAAACACCTCAGGAGGTGGGTAACTCTTTCATCAGACCTTTCAAGCATCTTTAGCTGAAGGAAGGAGCTTGGGAAGTGCTTAGCATTTTCCTGCAGACTTGCAACAAGTCAGTGAACGTTCAAAGTGTATTTACTGTGTCTGAATGTGAAATCCTCCACATTTCCAACCAGGCCAGCATTATCGCTGAGGCTACAAAATAATAGGTGTAAAATTGGTCAGCATCCAGAGCATAGAAAGGATGTCTAGGTGTGGGGGTCTCTGAGCCGTAGAGAAGATATGGAGAAAGAGTCAGGCAGTACAAAGCACAGGTAAAAGAGTGATGCAAAGTGCCCTTGGCATGGCCAGTCCTGTACGTGCTGTTAAGAAATAAATGCTACGAGGAGAGGTATCCAATGCTAGGATTAAGGCCTTAAATTTATTGTCTGTTTTAATGTGCCTTCGCTCTATTTGACATCTGAAACTCATGGTCATTCATTTGTTTTATTTTTATAAATGTGTTTATTACACACACCGCCCTTGTAAAGGCATTAGCAGTTCTGTCGTTAGAGTCTGGAGCTTTCAAGTCTGTGCTGGGCCTTTTTATGGCTGTGAACTCTTTTCAAAGTCAATATTAGAAAAGAAATCGGCATGAGTTAATCACATTGTCTCTTTTATTTAACTTGTATTTGATGTATGAAAATCTCTCCAGATGAATGGTAACATTTTGTTATATTAGAGATTAGCTTCCACCTCTGTTTTCAGAGAACTTTCCGGCTGGATTCTTTCTGCAGGAACTTGCTTTTAAATCGGCCCCAGAGACTTCAGACTCTGAGGAGCTCAGCAAAGGGCATGTGAAGCATCTGTTTGTTGCTGCCTGAATCAGACTTCCCCTTTTGAAGTCTTCCTGTTATTGGACATAGGCAGCAGCCGCCCCAGCACCTCCACAGCTGGTTCTAATGGGGCAGAATCATACTATGAGAAACAACAGAGAAACGGAGAAATCGTTCCTCGTTAAAAACAACCAGGCTCCTTCCCAGTGACAGCAGCATCTTTGGGCTTTGAGGATATTCTATCTAACACTCATCCATCTTGACAAATTTTCTAGCCGTTTTCACACTCCACTGAGGTTAAAGTAGACCAGGCTGGCTTGAAAGTTACTATTCTCCTGTATCAGTCCATCTGGTGCTAGGGTTACAGGGTTACAAAATTGACACCCAGCTCTAAAAGATATTTGTAACCTTTTGTTTTTCATTGTTATTGAGATATACTTAATAAAAATTATACACAGTCAAGATATATAATGTATTATACACATGATATGATTATCACAATCAAGCCAATTAGTACATCTGTTGTTTTGTATTATTAACTTTGTGCATGTGTGTGTAGAACAAGAACACATAAAATCCAGGCTTTTAGCAAACTTCAAGGGCATCATACACTATTTCTTAAATTTTTATTAGTAGCAGTGCATGGAAGTGTGTATGAGTGTGCATATGCACATGGAGGTGTGAGGACAACTTCTGGGACTGTGTTCTCTGCTCCCACTGTGGGATGAGGGACATGATGACTAACGCCATCAGGCTTATACAACCAGCGCTTTACCCACTGAGCCATCACGTTGGCTCCCATACCACTATTATTAACCGGGGTCAGTATCTCAAACATTATTTCCTCTGCAACATACTGATCCTATAACTGAAATGTCTACCTCTGACCAACAACTCTCCATCATCCACCACCAGATCCTGCCAGTCACCATTCTGCCTTCTGCTTCTATGAATTCAGCATTTAAGGAGTTAAATTCCACTTATGAGTAAGAGCAGTTGAAATTTGTCTTCTATATCTGGCCTGTTTCTCTTGGGGGGGGGGTATGTTTAAGATGCTCCAGAGTTATCATAGATGACAAAATTCCCTTCATTGGTAAGGCTGAATAATATTTTACTGTGTGTAGACATCACAATAAGAAAATATTCTGAAGTGTTAACCAAACGCAAAATATGTTCTCCAAAGCTTTTACATGTAAGAATCATTTTTCTTAGAAAGGTTGGAAAACAGATGAAAATACTGGTTTTATAGTTTTGGTTATAAGCCTAGACTTTGGCAGCTAAGCCACCTCTCCAGTCAGACTGATCAAACAAACAAGCAAACAAGGATCAGCACAAACGGAAATTGAATCTTTTTTTTTTTTCCTTTTACATGTGACGTTAACTGCTCTCCACTGGCCACTTCACAGCATGGAGTGGCCTATAAAATGATTTCTAGGGTTGAAATACTTCACTAATCTCACAGCAGGTCAGAGCCAGCATGGACATACAAGCTGTCTCAAAGACTCCTTCATTGTGTAGGTGGGGAAACTGGAATTCCCAGCAAAGAGTCCTGGGTACTGCATACTTTATTTCCATAAAGACATGTGTTCTAGGTGTCTAGGCATTCACTCAATGTTTGTCTGCTGGGCTGCCACTTTGCCAATGCCCAGTTCTAATTGTTCTTCACTCTAGAACTGGTGTAAAGTGTCTAATAATCTGTCCCTATTTTATGTAAACTCCAAGCCTTCAGACAGGAAGACTGCCTACCAATCTGGGCAGGATGAAGAGTGTCATTCCTCTCACAGCTCTCTTTGTCCCTCAGTTGTTTGTACTCAAGGGCAGGGCAGTTAAGTTTACTTCCATGACTTTGTGCAAGACAGGGCAGTTGAGCCTCCAAAGATCAACCCCTTTCTGTTTCATTTTTCTTATACTGTGCCATATTTAACAACAAAGTAGACTGCTCCCACATTCTCACACAGGACACCTGGAGTCCATTCTGTCGATTATGAGAGTAAGGCTCCAATTTGAACTAGAAGGGTCACCGCACTGGACAGCAGGCATCTTTCGATGAATGTGATGGCTGAATAGTTGAAATAAAAAGGCAAAAGCTGATTCTGTTTTTTTTTTTTTTTTTTTCAATGTGAAAATCTCCAGGTGGCAAAGAATAAAATGGCTAGAATTTTTTTTTCTAGACAGATTAGCTGAAGCCTACAGACATGACTTTATGGTAATAACTGTGAGTCTAGATGAGGCTATAGGGAGGAGAAGCCTAAATCTTGGTGGTTGGTGGAGCGTAAGGTAGAGGCAATGGCTTGCTCAGGGTGTATGAGGAGAGACAGCCCAAGAAACCCTGTCCAACTGCTGGAAAGAGCAGAAGAGTGAGCCAGTGCCTCTTGACAAATGAGGCTGGAGACAACATTGAGTCACATGTTAGCCAGTATCTGGGACCGAGGAACAGGAACTAGAACCCAATAACAGCACCCAGGAACAGAAACAGAAACATGACACTGGGTCAAAAGCATGACTGGAACACAGGGCCAACATCTGGACCAAGACATAGATCAGAAACAAGAGTAGGACACAGGACAATGAGCTGGACCAGGATACAGTACCAGGGGTAGGACCAGAACATAGAGTCAGGATCTAGACTAAGACACAAAGCCAGCAGCAACTAGACAGAGACAAGAGGCCAGTACCAGGAGATGGACACATGGCTAGGCACAGAACCAGGATTGAGAACCGGCCAGGTGATTGGACTGGGACACAGGACGAGGCCCCCAAAACCAGCTTTAGTTACAGAACCAAGTCATTGAAACCAAGACCAGAACCACCAACTCAGAAGCTATGAACCAGGTCTCAGGATTTAGAACCCAAGAAGGAATCAGAGATGATGACTTTATAAAGCAAATTAGATGTCCCTGCTCTATCTGAAAGGTCAATTAGAAGCTTGGGTCTCACCCCAAGGAAGAAACTACTTATACAGAATCATAAACAAGGCTCTGAGGCAATGAAGCAATCAGTGAGTAGACTACTTCCCTCAAGCATGAAGACCTGAATTAGATATCTAGAATTCACATAAAAAGTCAGGCTTAGTGGCTGCTGTGTTAGGAAGATAGAGACAGGAGGATCCCTGGGGATTTCATGCCAGACAGTCTGTTTTCAGATCCAGTAAGAGACCTGTCTCCAAAAAAAGAAAAGTGATGAGGGAACACAACCTCCATAGACTTCTAATTGCTACATGCTCACAGAGGCACATGCACCAGCACAAATTTGTGCATCCATCCAAACACACACACACACACACATACATACATACATACACACATACACACACACCACAGACACAGTCACAAACACTCACACACACTCATCACACATACACACACACTAAATAGAATCCTAACAAGGAAAAAGGTGCCTCGTCTTATTGCAACTGAATATGGCACCTTTGGGTGATATCTGTTGGGTAAAGGTGAGGTCCTATGTCTGCCCCTCCATCGGGCTAGGGCCACTGTTTGGGGACGCAGGACAAAGGGGACAGGAAGTTTGACTGTGCTCACCCCACACCTGTGTTGGGTGGATGTCGGGCTATGTTAAGCCACACAGCGACACCAATCCTGGGGTGGGGGAGCTCAGTCTGAGGCCCTGGGGAAGCTGGAGCTAGGTGGGGTGAGGGGGTCCCCAGGCCTGCCGAGAGGACCCAGGCACCAACTGGACTGGCCCATGGCCGAAGGAAAGAAGGGGAGAGAAGCTCTGGCTGAGCCCACGGTAGAGTCCTTGGCTTCTTGCGGCACTTGGCTGGCTTGGGTTGATTGGTTGGTTCCTTGGCTAGGACGGCAAAGAGGTCTTCTAGCCAGAGAGGTCTTCTAACCAGGGAGGTCTTCTGTGGGAGATTAGGCACTGGCGAAGACCTTCCATTGCTCCTCATGGCGGATCCTGATGAAGGGACACAGTCCATGGTTTTAAGACGTTTACTGGCACGGCAAAAAGTAGATGAGAAACCATATCCCAGTTTCTCAGGGCAGGCCTGTTGTTAAATACCTTTTGCAGGGAGGAGTGTTTGGAAAGGAAAGCTTAATTGGCTAAGCCCTCCTGGCTTTTAGGTACCTCATTAATATGGAGATCTGTCTTGAGGCTACATGACCTGTGGTCATGGCTTCTACCTGTGGAGGGGCTAGGGGAGTTGTCCTTATGTGACTGAAAGACACAAATCAGGAGCCTGGAGTCTGGGAGCATGGCAAAACGCCTACTGTCCCTTGCCTGGGACCCTGCACGGTAGCCTGCAGGGTCTCCGGGGTTTCAAACCTAGCCCAACCATAAACCAGGCTGTCTTTCATGGTCCCACAGATATCCCCGGGAGGCGTGCCCTTTTCTGAAGGGAAATGGAAAAGTAGATCTGTAGAAGAGGGGAAGGAAGACTGGGAGGAGAGGAGGAAGGGGAAACTTGAATCAGAATGAAATATATGAAAGAGTAACAGTAGTAGTTGTAGTAGCAGTAGTAACAATAAAGAACATATTCTCCTTTGGGTTTTTATAAATAACTCCCAGAACACAGCATAGTCAAAGAAAATGTGGGCATGGACGGGTACCTCTGTAGTTATTTTAAAAGGGTCTGTTGATTCTTTCATAAGCACTCTGGCCAGTACTTATAAACATACCATGGGATCTGAAACCTCAAGGCTGAGACTCTTCTCTCCACTCCTGGTAAGAGTTTACATTCAAAAACAAAAACAAACAAACAAACACACGAAAACAACAAACCACTGGGTGACGCAAACGCTGGCACTTTAAATTTAGCACTGGGATTCTCTGAAGCAGTGGCAAAGGAAACCAATAAAAATGCATAAGTGGAGTTAATGGGATCTTAGCTGACCAACCCATCATTTGTGCATTCTCCATGCTACACTGGGTGGAGAGAGCACTTCATAGTTGGCTGATTCCCCACTTCTGCTCCTGTTAGAATTTTGTTCTTAGAGTAAACTTACACCCATCCCCTGGTGCCCTGGTTCAGGTTGTCTTGGCCTTTTCATTACGGGTCATGTTTACCAAGGGTTTACAACTTGGCTGTAAACACCAGTTGGCACCAAAACTGGAAAGTTGGCATGAGGAGTTTGGCATAAACATTGCCCGGAAGCACGTTTTTTTTTTTTTTTTTCTTTCTAAATCTGAGAAAAACAGGCTAGGGTCATTTTCAAGTTATTTATGTTCTTCATGCATAAATAAGAACGAAGCCTGACAACATCAAACAGTTGTTGGCTTTTGCATGCCTCAAAAATAGATTTGATCCAAGAAAAGTAACATTTGGTAAACAAATACTCAGTGACAGGCTGTTAAAAAAAATGAAGGCAGGAAAAAAAGGTGGCAAGGGATGGATTAAATAGTAAGGGAAGAGAGAATGTTTCAAGAACCATTTTTTATGTCAGAGAGCAGAGTCAAGAAAGTTATTGTTAAACGGTTACAAACATTTAGAAATTTCTACAGACTCAAAATTATAAGTAAGCAAAATACAAGCTTTTAAGTAGATTTTATTACAATACAAAAGGCACCTCATCCAAGCATACAAAGTAAATAACATAGAATGATCTCAGAGGATAGGAACGAATGACTTTTAAACATGCATTCTAAAAACAATGGTATTTTTAAAAGTATTTTAAAACTCGAGGAGAGAAGGGGAGTGAGTCATGAATTAACACATGTTGATGTTATAAGTCTTTTAAAGGAGTTAGTTGTCAGTGTTCAAAGCATCCTCTTGTCTTCCTTTTATTAAATTGTTTAGAAATGCAGTTTGTAAACTACAAACCCCAGTAGCCTGTGGTTGTATTCTAAAGAGAGAAAGTGATGGTGTCAACTGTTCCCTAAAGAACGTCTTTCTGGCAAACTTAAAAGTCAGCCTTGACGTCAAGTGACTCTGGACAAGAGTCCGCATTGAGTTCTGCGAAGTGTGGGCAGAAAGGACTTTCACTCTGGAAACTCTACCAGGGAGGAAGGACTGAAGAGACTGTTTAGGGAAAAATAAAAGCAAGCCAACTCAAACAGAAAGTAAAAATAAGTCAGTGGGGAAAGAATGTCAGCTGCAGAAGAATGTAGCCTGTCTGCTGTGGCTCGTGTTCCAGAACACGTGCTCTCCAGGCAAGGAAGGTTTTCCCTCAGCTTGTTTTGGTTGTTCTTTTCGAATGAGGTTTGAGCTATTGTTACTGCTCAAGTCAGGGGCAGTTGCATCTGCTGGCCAAAAATGTATGCTCCCCTCTGCATTTTAGCCACACTGGGCAGAGAGATAGAGTTGTGCCATTCCGTAATAGAATTAACCTGATTAACAGGCAGTAGACATAATCCAAGACATCTAATCAGTATATTCCAATCCAAGCTGAAAACATTTCCAGGACTCATTTCAAATGTTTGGCTCTCTTGAGCTACCTAGGTCAACTTCATCTACAACTAAGTCTATACTGTGATAAACGTTCCTGGTGTTTGCTGCTTTCAGATCGGGTCTCCAAATCAGTTTACTTACCCTACTATCAAAACTGTTGCCATGACAATGTTGTGGCTCTGAGGAGACCAAATCACATGATCCGCAGATAAGTGTTTACATCACAGAGCCACAGAGTGCCATGGCAGACACTGAAAAGCACAAATATATACACAGGATAATCCCTTGGAGACTGTTATTGTCTGTGAAGAAAAAGCCCTAGAGATTGTGGTCTGGACACCAGAGACCAGAGAATAAGCATGCTCATCAGATAACAGTCTTCTTGGAAAGGAGCCTAGGCAGCCTTCAGTATTCTCAGAATTGGCAATTAGCTCTTATTATATTTGAAAGACGCATATTTCACCTCAACTGACTAGTCATGTGGCTTCTTCAAGGATCTGAAATGGATTTTTTTTTTTTTTGAATTCTCAATTCCTAGCACTATGCCTGATATTTACCAGAGCTTCAGCAAGCATCTGTCGAATGAACAGTCAGCATGAGATGCTAAAATGTGACATCCTTAGTCACACACTGATTCTGTGATATTTTTAGTGTCAACGCACTAAGAAAGGGTTCCTTGATTTGGCTTTGTTTAAAGTTTTGGGGGGGTTTTGTGTTTTGTTTTTATTATTTTAAAGGGATCTTATGTGGCCCTTTGAACGTGGTAGCCTAGGATCACCTTGAACTTCTTATTCTTTCGATTGCTAGAATCAGGTCTGAGCCACAATGCTTGGCTTTCTAGAGTCCTAGGGTTATGACTCAGGACTTTGTGCATGCTAGGCAAGTACTCTACCAACTGAGCTATGTTCTTTGCCTCTTGGCTTTTATTTTTGGTGGACTTTGAAGAAGCACTTAGAAGCTAAAAGAAAACTTAGACTAATCATAAATAAACAAGTTGTTTTAAAATGCTCTTTTGTTGTATCATTTCCATACAGATCAATATGAACATGTAAATATAAATGTACACTGATAGATAATAGACAGAAAACATATAAATGATAGATCAATTGATCAATATATGTTGACAGATGTGATTATAGATCTATTGATTAATCAATAGATAGTAATTGACAGACAGATGATACATAATAAAATGATTAGTGACTAGTTGAGAAACAATAGATAATAAAATAGGTGAATAGATGTGTAATAGAAAGATAGAGAAGTGAATGATAGGTAAATGGGTGATAGGTAAAGAGTAAAGAGGATAGATAATAGGTGTTTGATAGGCAGGTAGATGATAGATAATAGGTGTTTGATAGGCAGGTAGATGATAGATAATAGGTGTTTGATAGGCAGGTAGATGATAGATAATAGGCAGACAGACAGAAAGATAGACAAATGAATGAATAGTCCTCAATATGCTCAATGAAGAAATGTTTGGAAACCATGATCAGACAGCAGTAATAATTGGACAACTTTAGGACAGTGTGCTTCCCAGCTCAACATTTTAAACCCTCAAGAAGTTTCTTGCACACATTGGGTTTAAAGGCATTGACAGCAATTAAATGATTAGTAATAGAAACTCCAGAAGAAAAAAATACTGGGGTGGAAGTGCAGCTTATAAAATAACTCTGCCTCTCTTTCTATACTGATACGGTGGGGGTGTACATCTGAAATTGAGCTCTAAGAAGGTAAAGTTGAGCAAAGCTGAAATGGGGTCTCTAGAACATCAAAGGCTAGAGTGTGGCATCTGGAAGTAGCCTGCAGGATGCAATTTGTGACTTGTTCCCCAAAGCTATAGGCCTACAAGCATGTGTCTTGACTCTGGTACCTATATTTATATTCTCTGTGTCTAACTCCAGAGCACGAGAACCACAGAGAATTTGGCTGGCCCCAGATCAAAGATACAAAGGGATGCTTTAACACTTTTCTTAGTGGTTCTTCAGTGTTACACAACACGTCTTAGAACATGAAAGAAAAAGCTCTCTTTCCAATGTAAGTATTGGGACAACCTTGAAAATGAAGAGAAGTTGCACAGAGAAAGAGCTTAGATTTGGGAATCTGAGAATCCTGGGTTCATGTTCTATATTTGCAAGACAGCATTTTGAGCAAATTATGCAGCCCATGTGAACCTCCAAAATCTCAGCTGTCAAATGAGGCTCTTTATACCAACTCCTAGACAATCACAGAATGCATGTAGCCTAAAAATTTGTCTTGAGTCCCCCTGTCTTCTACACCACCTATCCATTCCATCTGTAAACGTGTCAGGTTCTACTTCCCAATATATTTAGACTCTGTATTACACAACAACCCTTGTTCTTCCTTCCAACAGTTGTCTCTTCCCTGGACTGTGTTCCTAGACCCTCCCCCTACTTCCTCTCTTGCTTCTCCACAACACCAATGTGAGTACGTGAGTACTGAGATCACGTCGTGTGTGTGTGTGTGTGTGTGTGTGTGTGTGTGTGTGTGTGTGTGTGTGTGAGTGTGTGTGTGTTCACATTTTTGTGTGAGGGTGTTCTAGCTCATGTGTGCACATGAAAATGCCAGTCAGTGTTCAGCATCTTCTTTTATGATGCTCAACACAAATGGTTGAGACAGCCTTCTCACTATACCTGGAGCTTGACGTTTTAGCTAGAATGTCTGGCCCAGATGACCCCCAGGGTCTTCTCTTACCACTCTCTCCTCCCCAAGCTCCAGGACTACAGATGCAAGCTTCCATACTCTGCTTTTACATGGATGCTGGTGATCCAAACACAAGTTCTCACATTTACACAGCACACACAGCACATGCTCTCTCCACAGAGTCACATTCCTAATTTCTTAAACTTTCAGGAAATGCAGGTGACTTTTTTTCTGTAAGAGAGCAGAATCTCACAGAGGTTTCTGGAACCTTACCTTCGCAGGTAGTTGAGCCTGTCTTAGCTTTTTGTCTGTAGGTCAGTGCTGAGGGCTATGGAAGTGCTGGGAAAGCATTTGATCTCTGAGCTTGTAATTTCAAAATAATCACATCCTTCTACTGTAAATTACAATAGCATGCTAGCTTAGGCAGAAGAAAGATGGCGAGTAAAGAATGAGCTGTTGAGTTCAACAGTTGCTCCAATGTAAGGCTTAGATCATTGTAAGGCAGGGACCAGCACGAACCAATGACAGTGATTTGTGGACAGTTTCAGCAAGGCTCCAGCAAGGTCGTATTTTCACAGCTTTATAAATTACTTTTTTCCTTTTGGATAAAAGCATTAATGATGTGAAGAGGTCGCTTACATTTTATTGCATTTTAGGTGGAAATTATATATTACAATTGAGTTTGCAAAGTTGGGTATTTTCAAAGGTCATATCATGCATGCCTCACAGATGTGAACGAGCATTAGGAAGCAGGTGTTTTATTGGCTGTCTGAAGGATAAATTTTCATCTATTATCTACTTTTGATTTAATTCCCAGACTTCATATGTAGTCTGCCTCCCTTCCTCTTACTGCCTTTGTGGCCTTTGGTAGAGATGGAGACAATGAGCGTTTCAAGAGTACAATTGCAGTCACAACGTGCCACCTTGACCTGAGACAGAGCAAGAGGGCAGGGAACATTACTGACCCATAGGGTGTGACTCACTTACATATGATAAAATACAAGACGGGATGGAAGTGTGCTCTGAGCTGGAACCAATGTCCCAGGGATTCAATCTGTTGAATATAAAACACCTTGAATCTTGTTTCCTGGCAACATGGTCAAGTCTAAGTTTTCAGTGGATACCTACTGTATAATGTTACCTTTCCAGAGATGTCCTGTTGATACACACCCATTTTCTCAATAGTCTATGAGGGCATGATTTTCTTTTAATAGATAAGGAAATCTCAGCTTATAGCTTAAGAGAATAGTAGTTATGATAAGTCTCAAGTCAGGCCTACAATTATGTATGTCAGTGATATGTCGGTAAAGAAGATAATGGATATCCACTGGGCACTGTCTATATACCCTTGACTCATGAATCAAAGAATCAGCCCTATAGGGTAGGCACAATTGTTATACCAATTTTCCCCTGAAATGGTATGGTTTGCAAAGTTTGAATGCAGTGTACCTACTTCAAGTCTAAATCCTGTGCAGTTCCTGGTAGCAGAGACCTCCAGAGTCACAACATTGCCACCACAGACCAGGCCCAATTCCTTAGGATGCTTGAAAAAAACAAAACAAACAAACAAAAAAAAAAAACAAAGAAGCATGAAAATGACTCTGATTAGGGTATTTTTATATGGAGAAGAGTCTAAGGAGGGCCAGATCTCTATCTCAGAGAAGACTCTTTTAAGTCAGCGCCTTGTTCACCTCTTGCTAAGAGCTGAGTCAATGGAAAGCAGGTATGCTCAGTGGTATAAGTGAATTTTCTAGTGAAAAGTACTGAATGGGTTACTGAAGTGTCTGACAGTTAAGCACAGATCTTCTCTGCTTAGCTCAATCACACCTCTTCCCAGCAGCAGTGCCTATGTCTGCTTTATAATTCATGCCCCCATTTCCTTCAGCTGGCTTCTGATCATTCGTCAGCAAAGCATTCTTCAGAAAACCCTTAATCTTTTCTTCTACTTTTATCTCCAGTTATTGGAATTTCAGCTGTGTGTTATCAATATGGCCTTGCTATCAATACTAACATGCCACTCACACTTTGGGACTCAAGGGAAGGACTTTAGATTCAACCAAGTCCTTCCCAAGCTTCTCTGTAATGAAGGTTTTCCTTTGACGGACAAGGCAGCTTGACAATATTTGTTCAGTGGACATTTTAGTCTAATGTCATGTAGCTATCTTTGATCCCCACATTTTTCTAGGCTGCATTCTCAGGAATAGGAAAGTCTTCAAAATAAACCGACTACTTTCCAAGTTGTCCCTGGTGCTGAACACTCACCGCATCGCTAGTGTCCTAAGACCTCCTTTTCCTCTTTGATCTCCTCTGCAGTCACTGCCCTTTACCTTGGATATGATTCACTTGTTTCATGTCTACTTGTTGGGGGCCGACTTTTAGCAGAAAGCAGCTATCAGCTTTGCAGCCATCTTGAGCCATATACCCTGACATGAGACTTGGATTACAATAGCCTACAACAGCTGAGCACACTCCGATAATCTTGGTTTAGATACCTTGGGTGTGTGAGATTAAAGGTGTGTGAGATTAAAGGTGTGTAATTTAAGAGTATGATTTAGAAGTGTAGAGATCAAATTTAGAGACAAGACCTAAGGGCATGATTAAAGGTGTGACCTGAAGTTGTGGCTTAGAAGTGAGACATATAAAAAGCAGAGGCAGACAGAGATCAGAGAATCAGACATTAGGGAGACACAGAAGAGAGAAAGAGACACTACAGAGAGTACAACTTGGAGTACAACTTGGAATAGGAATTAGGCATTAGGTAGCCTTGGAAGAGAACTTAGAAGACGTAACTTGGAACTTAGAGGCACTAGGGACTAGGAACTTAGGACTTGGGACTTGGAGAGAGGAAGAGAGACTGAAGAATAAAAGGGATTGAAACATATTCTGTCTGGTCTCCATTCTTCAAGTCCGGCCTCACTCTCTCTCTCTTGCTGAACCCCGACCCTCGGACTGGAGCGGCAGCTTGGACCATTGTCAGTTTTTATCTGTTTAGGCACACCCAATACAGCGATTGTAGCAAGCATATGAGCGATCACATGCTTGCTTGCTTCTCCAGTTTGTAATGTTGCATAAATGAAACCACTGTATGTGTCTACATCTACTCAGTCCTAACTCCTCTGAGCATAAAAATAATCCTTCCCCTTTTCACACTGGGTCCAACATTGACATTTGGTGCATGAGAAGATTCAATGGAAGTTAGCCAAGAAAATATGAAATCAAGTTCAATTATGTCTTTCCTGCTCCAAAATGGAAGGATGATGATAAAGTCATCACAACGTCAATCGATCAGATATTAAAACATGGATAATGGATTTGTCCCAGATTAAACAAATCAAGTAAGTTTCTTTTTTTTTTTTTTTTTTTTTTTTTTTCATTTTTCAGGCACAGTTCCAGCTGTTCTTCTGAAACCTAAAGGGACAATTACCCCCTTCGAGGAAAACACACCCAACACATCATTTTAAAAATATACCTCCTCCTTGGCTCCCCTGTGTTCTTTATTCTAGCACCGTCCCACCTAGCAACTTGACATGCTAGCAAGCAATCTGTGTACTTTGAAGTCACTTGAAGGAAAGCAGGTCTTTCATATTTATTTGTGAACCTACAGATTGTAGAAACGTATTTTGATGGCTAGCAAGGCACCCACTGTATTTATTATTCATGACTGCTATTTTTCTGCAGGTCTATTTTTTATCTACTTAGAATAAAATCCCTGAGAATCAAGATGTTTTTTACTTCTTTATTTTTTTACATGTTGTCCACAGAACATCTTGCAGAGAAAGCATGAAGAGATGGCAATTGAAATCATTTATTTAGAATACACTGTAAAAATATCTTTAAAGCATGTGTAATTACGTGTGACATATATGAGAAGTCTAATTACATTCAAGTTTCTAGTCTGTTATAGAGATACATTATTAAAAATTGGAAATATGAATCTAGAAATCCTGGGGTTTTTTTCCCTGCCAGGTACTTTGTTAGATTATTTTTTTAATGTAATTACTACTTTCACCCTTTAAAATGGTGTAAGTTTTTACGTATGCTCCCAGACATTACTATTCTTTTCATTTTAACTTATTCAAAAGCATAAAAGAATTGGTGCCAAAGTAAAACAAACTTTCTGCATTGAATGCAAATAAATAGGTGATGAGAACTAAGAAAAACAGGTACCTTGTATGTCGTTATAGACATTGTTAATAGTGTTTGGTTGGACGTGTAAAGACCATTATTAGGCTATATAGAAATGGGCTATTCTAAGCAAGATTGCCAAATTGGAAAGGTTATACATACACATTGCATGTAAGTGTAAGTAGACACAAATACAGGAATATGTAAATCTATTTTTCTTGAAAGGATTAAATAAGTAATAAATGCTTATTATTTTTGAGGGACAACCTTAAGAGAAATTATTTTATAGCTCTCTTCTATTTTTGTTACTTAAAAAAAAATTTATTTGTAGAGGTCACAGGCAGGCATCAGATCTCCTCAAACTGGAGTTATAGGCAGTTGTTTGCTGCTATGTAGGTGCTAGAAATTGAACTTGTGTCCTTTGCAAGAGCACCCAGTGCTTTTAACCATGGAGCCATCTTTACTTCCATGCTCTAGACTATGTAAAAGTCACATCTTTTTAATTGTTAAAAATGTCAACAGAAGTTATCTTGGTACAAATAATAACTATTTTTATCTTTATCTCTATATTAAAAACACAAAACCAAGATGATTTAAAAATGACCATGTTATGACCTGTTCTGGACTTTGATCAATAGATAATCATATAGAACTTATTTTCATTTTGCATATTTTATATAGTTCTCAAAGTTTTATGTTATTATTTTAACACCTTTTCTTTACCCCTCTATTTCTAGACAAGTATCATTATTATTTCCATTTCTCTTACAAAGTGATGTGTGATGTGAAAAAAAAAAAAACAAGCTTAGATGTTCTGTGTTGATGGAGATATTTTTGGCATCATCAGCACAGAGATGTGGTAAGTAAGACATACAGACTCCCAGTTTGCAATATAACTGAGCCTGGCTTGTTGGTGACAAGAATCACAGCAAGCTTAAATCATGTCAATAGCTTTCTTATCGTTCAATAGTCTTATAGTTTGAAGTCAAGTACACACAAATACATACTCATTATTGTGGTCATCTACCTACCACTAGGCAGATGCTTGGAGGAAAGAAGAAAGCTAGACCTTTCCCCTGGTCATGGCCACCTTCCTTCCTATCACCACTTTCAGAGCTGCTTCAGCTTTCCTAGTTGAATTTTCTCTTTACCAATAAGACTTTTGAAAAGCAAAATAGATGCTCAAATTGAGAAAAATGATTATTGATATGCTTTCAATTGTTTCATGAGGAATTAATCTTGAGAAATACTTGATTTCTGGGCACCCTACTGTATTCCCAGAACTAAACAATTTGAGAATTTTCTACTGGTTTCAGTCACAAGAACATAGTATGTCTCATCTTGTCTTCAAATGAACCCCCACATGTGAGAATACTTAAGAAATGTGAAACAGAAGGAGGAAGAGCTACTTGGAATTTTTTAAAAGATGTATGCATATTTTTCATTATGATTGTATGTGTATGTATATGTATATATGTATAGATACATGCACAAAAAATGCAGATGACCAAAGAAGCCAGAAGAGTGTATCAGATCCCTGGATCCAGAGTTACAGATTTTTTTTGAGTGTGCAGGGTGTTGGAACTGAACTCTGATCCTCAATAAGAGAGTGATCACTCACATCTGCTGAGCCATATCTCAAGCCCTGAGGGTTTGATATTTCTCTAATGTGTTATGCCTTTCAAAAAAACACAACATAATATCTGACACAATTATATCAGTGTGTTAATATTTACAGTTAATATTTTGTTAACTTAAATTTGTTAATGATTCTTTGTCTGATTTCTTGAGACCTCCTTCTTTGATGAAAAGGAAAGACAATGATCCATTTCATTAACTCAGAATATGGAATTTTGAGATAAAAATTATGATTTTATACAGCAGTAGAGCCATCTTCTATTCATAGTTAAACCCATACTCACCTCCCTGAGATACTGGGGTACCACAATTAAAGAATTCAAGTAGTTCACACATAGCAGTGTAAGAGGCAAAAACTAGTATTTCCCACAAAGAGCAATAGGCATAATTCCAGTCTCTTTGCTTCATAATCTGAGATTTGACAGGGCTTGAGGCCAAAGAGACAGTTGTAGGGACAAGTGCAGACAGTTCAAAACATCTTCCATTACCACACACTGCTTTGTGTGTTCCTATTTACAATCATTTCAAACACTTTCCAGATTTCATTCTTGACGTTTGCCAGATAATCACCCTTAGAGATAGGGGCCAGAATGCCAGAATAAGAACTCAGACCCGCTCATAGATATGAAAAACAAATAAGCAATTAAAATATATAAAATATATAAAACCATTTCATAGGAAAACTACTTGTACAAATTATGATTCAGTTGTGATTAATATCATAATTCTGGGCACTAAAAAAAGCCCTGGGGACATGGAAATGGCCTCCGAATCATGCTTTTCTCACCTCCTCCACAGAACTTGCTCCCTTCTTCCTCTGCACCACAGCTGTCTGGCACTGTGTCCCCAGCTACTGAGTGGCAAGCACCCAGGGCATTCCAAGCACCCTGCTGAGTCCTAACCACCTCCACCCCCACTCTCCCCTTAGGTTTGAAGACCTTTGTGACTTCTCAAGTATGTGGCCCATCTGGATGCCACATTCTGGAAACTGAAAGCCCCTCCTGTTCCTCTGGCTGAGTTCCACCCAGCTCCACACCCAGATACTTACAATTCCTTTGCTATCCTGTTCTCAGAGACCCCTCTTTATGGAATTTTGTCTCAAAATCTGAAATTGTAGGCCATTTGCACATTCACCACTGGGAACTAGACTACCGAAAACCAATGCTACGATATATAGAAGGGAGGATAATTCAACAGAAAGAGGAAACCATAAAGGTCAATTTACCCCAGCCAATTTCACATGAAAATGAAATACATAGTCTGTTTTTATTTGGCATTTAGGTCATGCCACTGGGGAAATCTTATGCAGTCACAATATTATAGTTTAATATATGACATTAAGAATGTATTTCTGAATAATGTCATATTTTATACACACACACACATTGTCTTGCAGATGAAGATATTACAAGTTTATTTATAAGATTCATTTCAAAAGACACATATTAATACATATTTTTCTCTTTCTAACACCTTAGCATAGAGCTATGGCCAGACATAACAGCAGGAATGTGTGATCCTAGCACTAAAGAGACTGTAGCTATTCTACCATAGACAAGAGCTAAGAACCTATATACCAATAATAACTTTGGGACTTCAGAATCTGTGCCCCACAGATAGAAAGTTTATTTATAAATCAGCCTTGGTAGGTATGCACAATCATTGCTCCTGGCAATAGGCAAAGAGATACGTTGTTGGCGGTGATAGTCTTCTTTCAGTCAGGGCAGAGTAGACATCAGTTCCTTGTTCATCCTAAGTTGATGCCTGGCTTGGTGGCCAAAGCTAATGTATGACTAGAACCATAAAAATCAAATCAGATCAAATCCAGGCAGGGCAGCATGGGAGGAGGAAGGCAGACAGGACCTGTGTTCTACTGTGCTACACACTGCAAGTGGGAAAAACACCCACAGACCCGCTCTCAGACTCATAGGACACTGATCTTTAGATGAATAATTTTGTCATTTTGTCATGCCTGAGCTGGGTCCTGTTAGAGGCACAATCCTATCTAGATGGAATCTAATCTGTCTGCTTTTTTTTTCTTCTGCTTCAGAAGACAAAGGAACACAGTGGGGATAGTGACGGCAACATAGTTAGAGATGGCATGCTCCTGGATGCTAACACTTTGTCTGAAGAAGCACGACAAACTGAATTTCTTGGAGAAAGTTTGTTGACAATTTCTCATTAATATCTGAAGACAAAAAAATAGACCATAAGAAGGAAAATGAGGCTGGGGGAGGAGAGACTAAGTATTTACTTGAGCGCAGTACAACTCATCAGAGGATGAACATGGGCCTGAGTCCAATGTGCTAAGCAGAAAGAATTCACTCTCCCAATAGCTTCTTTCTGTACAGTCCTCAAGAAATGATGACGGATGACTTTGTTTGCTATTTTGGGTTTTGGCCAATGCTCTCAACTTCCCTTTTTCCTATTTAGATACAACTAAAAGAGTCTGCAATGGCTGTGCTCTCGCTAAATCCTGAATAAACAAGCAGGACATGATGTCATCAGTGACAGGGTCTATACAAACTGACACCATGCCATGTCACGTCTCTGAATAATGATTTCAAGCATCTCTTATAAACAAATAGCAGAACTAAAATGGATGCTAAGTTCCCACGACCTTTAAAAATAACATCTTGTCAACTTCTGGGACCTGATCATCTATGTGTTTTACTAAAAATGGGAAGCAGCTTTGCTTAGATATAAGGATAAGCTTGTAAACCATGATTGCCAGTCACGTGTGTCCTACCCATTACTCCTTACACTTAGATAGCTGTAAATCCACCTATGACCCACAGTGAAGAAATATTAGCCCTAAAAGCAGTCAGAATTGACAAGAAAGTATCTTTTTCTGAGGCTCTGGAAGTATAAGGCAATAGTCCTTTTAAACTGATGGAGAAATCACATTTAACACATTTACTCAGTGTTATGTGGATTAACATTCTGCGATTCATACAGATTAAGTTCCAGTAACATGGCTGACCCTCTGCCGCTAGCTCATTGACTCTGAGGAAGGTTCACTACTAGAGTCACTTACATTACAAAGCCCAAGTGCTTCTCTTTTTGATCTATTCTAGATTAAGTTGCATTTCTATCACATAGCTCCAAGACCCCCAATTAGCACCCTGTGATTTTTTTTTTATGAAACAGCATGTTGTAGAAATCACATAATAACAAAAACTGCAGGCAATTTTCACAGAAGGTCAATATCAGTCATGCAAAAAGGACTCATCCATTTACCACTTCTTAAATTCACACACACAGGAAATCAGTGCCCTGTTTTCCGAAATATCTTTGAGTTCTGGTGTGTGTGGGGGAGGGGGAAGCTCTTCTAATTAAATCATTACACAGTTTAATTAAAATGCCAGAAACACATTGATTTGTCAAGAAGTCAATATGCATTTTAAAGCATTAATTTTTTAATTAGACTGAAATTCTAGAGAGTTTTCTTTCCTTAATTAAAAAATTTAGCATTGGATCTCCATATTTGTAGGTTGGAACTATCATGTTCTATGAGTCACCGGTGTCATCTAGACACATGAATACTGTGACATCCAGAGTGGCGTCTGAGGTTTTGTTGTTTGGTTGGTTAGTTGTTTAGTTGTGTTATTTTTTGTTTGGTTGGGTTTCGCTGCTGTTGTTTTCATGTCATGCTTTTGTTTTGAGACAGGATCTTATGTATCTCCACCTGGCCTCCAACTTACTCTGGAACTGACAATGACACAGAAGCACAGAGGCTGACCTCCTTGCCTCCAGCACCAGAGAGATAGGCTTACAGGTATGTCCCACCACGCTGTGCCCAGGTTGATGCCAACTTGGAGTAGCAGTTTATCCTCACAGAAACAGGCAATTGTTCCGAATAGAAAGGAAAAACTTTAAACCTATTTCGAGCGAAGGTTTATAATGTGCAATCCCAGAAGGTAAAATCTATTTGGAAGCTCCTATGAACATCTTGGTGGAAAAGGCTGTGAACAAAGCTAAAAGATCTCTTCTCAGATGGAAGCTAACAAATAGGTAGGTGTCGTCAGGAAAGCAGAATATACTGATTATGTTAACAGAGAAAAGCAAGGTCTTAGGTAGATAAGAGAGATGAAAGAGCATGCACACACACACATACATATATGTAATATATGGCAGGGTTGGTTAAAAGCATTAGGATTAAATTATCTATAAACACTGTTGGGTCATTTCATACATCAAGCATGACTCAATAACCCCAACAAATAATTAAGCACATGGCAATGTGCATATGACCCAGATTCCAAGGAGGATAAGATGACTTGAGAAAAGGGCGATATTTATATCTAAAATGGCTCATTGTACAGAAAAGTGGCCAACAAGGCAAAAAAAAAAAAAAAAAAAAAAAAAAAAAAAAAAAAAAAAGAAAAAAAAAGAAAGAAAGAAAGAAAGAGAGCATACAAGCAGGACATTAATTTTGTGGTATAATCATCTCAGGTAGTAATAAGGAAGTGATTTACTAATCATTATTAAAACAGAGTAGAATTTTGCTACAGGCAATGTCAGGAGACAGAGCTACATTTCACTTTATAAACACTTTCTTGCATTCAGAATTCTTTGAGATGAGAAGCCATCTGTGAAACTGCTTGCAGCTAAGTGGGAATCTTTAAACAGCCTATCTTTTGATAATGCTTGTTAATCTAGCATAGCAAAGATTTCTTGATATTATATATGTATTTCTCTCTCTCTCTCTCTCTCTCTATATATATATATATATATATATATATATATATATCCTTGCATATTTCGATCTTAAAAGTTTGAGAAGTCTGGGATTTATAAACAGCATTTCAAAAGAGGAAATTCAGAAATATCTTTGATTAATACATAGTTTGCTTTTCCTAGAACCCCTGAGAAGAATTGAGTTATGACCAAAAATGATAGCACACAGTTGTAATCCTAGCACTTAGTAGGCAAAGATAGAAGGGTCATTATGCTTTTGAGGCCGTTTTGAACAACACTGTAAAAACCAGTCTCAAAAAGAAAACATCAGAGGATTAAGTTATGTGCTTATACCTATTTACTAATGTGTGCATACAGATACGGATAACCACATGTATTCGGAAAGGTCCTGCTTCACATGTATGCAAAGCAGATTGGTAAGCAGGGTTACTACAAATGTCATTTACATATTCTGTGTGAAACTCCATTCTGGCAGCCTGATAATAGCCGAGCTTCCAAAGCTTAAGTATATTCTCGGAGTGACCCAGTTCACTCAATCACTCCCCAGATACAATGAGAGGCTACTGAAGGGTCCCAGACTATAGCGGATTTGAAGTCTTTGTCCTTATTTCAGGATACCTTTGTTCCAATAACAATAGGTGACATCCCACATAATACTGTGCCATTTGTACAACTGCCTGCTGAAACTTCCTGTTTAGAATGAGGCAGTGGGATTTCTGAAAAGCCCGGGGAGGTTAGTGAGAAAGAAAGACAAACAATGCTGCTATTTCCAGGATTTTCTCTCATTGGAAATGAAACTAAATGTTTGGAAGTCAAGGGAAAGGCAGCGTTTCAAAGGAGAAACCAACATCATTAGGACTGAATTTATACAAGTGTGAATTAAGCAGGCTACTCAGAAGACAGGCATGTGTTCTGAGACAAATTCATCCAAGGAGTCTATGTAGATCACATAGCATTCTGCTTAGTTTTCTTGAGATTGAAAGCGTGGAGTAAAAGTGATAGTTTTCCAAAGATTATCATGTATAAAAATAACAGACAGTGTTATCTCAATATTTTCTTCTTTCCCCCTTCCTTCTTCCCCTCCTCCTCTCCCTACGAAACAGTCCCAGCTGGCTCCTAACTTACTATGTAGTCCCGATTGACCTTGAACTTCTGATCCTCCTGTGTATTGCCGAGATGACAGCTGTGTCCCAGCCCACCCAGTATAAGTGTTGCTGGAGAAGCTACACACCCTCCGACCAAATTTTTGAAAATTCAATTTCGTATCTTCATTTTAGCATTTTTAAGCTTGTTAAATAAAGACAGCAAAGCAAACCAAAGGTTTTTTTTGTTTGTTTTGTTTTGTTTTTTATGTGTGTGTGTATGAGCTTTGCTCTCTGTTTGTACAGATGGTTTCACAAATCAGAAGAGGGGTTTAGGTTCCCTGGAGCTAAAGTTTCAGGTAGGTATGAACTCTCCAAGGCATTGTGGGTGCTGGGAACCATATTCAAGTTTTCTGATAAAGGACCAGGTACTGTAAAGAGCTTATCCACCCTTTTAGCCACAATATAGCTTCTTAACAAAGTATTGTTTAAGAATAATACAATGGATCTAAAGAGAGATACAATATACAGAATGATTCCTTAGTCTCCTTGACGCCTGCCAGAAAGAAACTCAACAGATAATTTTAGGAGATTGATCCACACATGGGCTGGAAGTACTATAAAATAACAATTATTTCATTATTGTATATCCATGAGACACGAAACACGAAATGTTGCTTCATCCTGCTTCCTACTTCGTAGATAGCAGATGGGGTTATTTGGTAGCTGGTACTTAGAATGTGGAAAGAGGTCAATATATAGGGTATATTATGGTATTACCCCTTAAAAGTAAGCAACAGGGGTGATAGAGTTTTAAATGTCCACTGAAAGCTGATGTGTTGGTCTTCAAAGCAACAGTGTCTATGGGTGGAGCTTTGGGTATATGATTTTATCCTGAGAGCTCTTACATTATGGATGGATTAATCCATTTATGGACTCACAACTTAATGGGCATTCATTCTTAGCCTTTTGATTAATGTCAAATATAACTTAATAAACTAATGGTGATGATAGAAACTGTAGAAGGCAGAACCTACTTGGAAGAAAAGTATCATTGGGGCATTCCCTTGAAGGGTACGTCTTGCCTGCTTCTCTACCTTTCCTTCTCTATATCTTTCTCCTAGTGCCTTTCTTTTCTGGTTGTCATGAGATAAAACTTCTAACATGTTCTGCCCAACAAAGGCCTGGAAGCAATGAAGTCAGGTGACCTGGGGCTGAAGTGTGTGAAGCTGACCCAGTTGCATTTTTCTTCCTACACTTTAAATTTTTAAAGTATTTTATAGTAGAGAGTTTGCTAACACACCCATCTTCATTCTCTTTGTAATCTCTGGTTTGGGTAAAACTTGAAAATATTGGAGTACTTCCAAGATAATTTTCCAACAGAATCAACAGAATTTATGAACGGATAAATTTTTGTGGATGATAACACCACATATCCCACAGCAAAAATGTGACTCTGACGTGGGTCTTGGTTTTATACGGAAAGCAAACAAACCTCAATTGCAGTTAGTTGGTGCAATATGAATAAGTCAAAACATTAATCTGCATCAATTTTATTGTAGGAGAGACTGTTAATATGGTGACCCAAGAAGATACTACAGTTACAAAATATGCCCTGTAACTACATTTAAGAGTTTATATTTATTGAACAGTTAGAATATGACAATTAATGTCAATATAATTGATCATTCCCATTCCAATTCTTGAAAAGACAAACCAACACTATTTTTATATAATGAATGAGAAAGAATGGAGGCTTTCAAGAGGTTGAAATGCTTGCCCCAAGCCACTCAGTGTAGAATGGAAAATCAGTCATAAATCACAGATGGAAAACTGCAGCTCTCCCATGCCTTTTCACCATGCTGGACTGCTTCCCAAGAAGGAATTTTCCTCTCAATTGGGATTTTATAAACTGTGGGTTCATAACTTGGAATCAAATCCCAGAGCTTCCAGGTAGGGATGAGGATTACATAGATGGCATCTTGGTTTCATGAAAGTCCAAAAATCTAAACCATCTAGACCTGTATCAAGGCTTCTAAAGAAAACCAAGTATCATCCCTGTTAACTGCATGGAGATGCACATGTAGTGTTTGTCTCTGAATCACAGCACCTCACCTATAAAATTAGCATAATATATTGAACTCCCTGCATGCTCAAGAAGATGAAAGGTATCATCTACATAAACTGCTTAATGCATTACATCAAAAATATGAAATGTTTTATACAGCTGGTACGATTATACCCTCCATACTTACTAAGTACCAATAGTGTAGCAATGTTGAATAGCTCAATACCTTAGTAGCTCTCTTCTTATGTAATAGTCTCTAACTACAGGAAATTAAATCACTGTTTTATGGCATTGGCCACATTCTGTGGTGTAAACTCTCTTATCAGGATCCATTTGATACTGCCAATGTCTATTATGGAAAAATTAGCACAACAGAAAGTGGTGAATCATACCAAATAGAGTCTTTTTTATGTTTTCATTCAGTGAACCCCTCCATCTCTTATTTTTTGAGTTAGAAACTCTTCAACCAATTCTTCCATTCATTTGTTTTTAAGTCTACTGCTTATTATGTCAATAAAGACCATGGTTGAATTTGAGGATAGACTAGTCTACAAGATAATTGTCTGCCTTCATGAAATTTTAATTTCAATGGAAAGACTATGGCTTAAATTTAACACCCGCCTCCCATGCACATGCATCCATGGCACACATTTAAATGATAGTCTCCCAAGTCCAGGATGTATTTTGAAGACTGGGGGACATTTAGGAGATGGAATGAAGCTAGTGGAAAAGGGCACAACAGGCATCTATGGTTCCCTTCATGTTTCCTGATCTGTTACATCTCATGGCCACTATCTCTTGCTCTTTGCATGAAGGATGGAGTCTTTCTATTATGCCTTCCCCACCATAAGAGGGTTAAATCCCTCTGTAACCAAAGACCAAAATAAAGCTTTTCCACTTAAGTTGCTATTGTCAGGTATCTGGCCACAGTTCCATAAAAGTCATAATAGGGTCATAAATAAGGAGATTGTAGATAAGTGAATGAGTGAATGAATGAATGAATGAATGAATACCAAATCATTTGCTCATAGAAATGAATCTTGTATTATAACCTACTTTTGGACTATAAAAATGAAGTAGTCTTTTCTTCAAATTCTACATTTCTAACTAATTAATTTTCATGTATATGAGTGTTTTGCCTGCATGTATATAGTATATATGTGTACCATGTACATTCCTGGTACTTGTAAATGATAGAAAGGGTTAGGGGTTTAGATCCCAAGAGATTATAGTTACAGATGGTTGAGAGATACTATGTGGATGCTAGGAATTGAGTCCTCTAGAAAATATCAATTGCTCTCAGTGATCATAACTACTGAGCCATGCCTCCACACACACACCACCACCCCCACCCCCCCCCAGCTTCTGTAATTTTTCAAGACAAATACTCTTGAACTTCTTCCTACTGTAATGTGTCTTTCCACTAAACCCATGTCCGGAAATCATATCTTTCCTTCCCCAACAAAATAATGTAGCAAAACTGCAGCATAGTAACCCTACACTAGAAGCTAAGACACAGGAGATCTCCAGATCCTCCATGAATTCCAGTGTTGGTTCTGTAGTCACTAAGAAGTAAGGTGATCAACAGTTTTATTGTTAGAAATTTGGCTTTACTGGATGTGTCAGGTCTATTCCTTGCTAGAAAAATCAAAATAAAGTTCATTGGAGCCAGAGAGGCTAGGCTTCCCAGGACTCAACAAAGGGCAGTGAATGGACACATGTTGCATACAATCATAGCTGTCCATACCCAGAGTATATGTCTATATGGATGCAGTGGAGAGAGGATGCCGTGCACATGCTACAGAGTGAGTTGAATCAGAAATCAAAAGAGGTCAATCATTCTGTTGATTGAGGTAGACACTCATCATTGACTCTAAATTGCAACCAGAGGCAGAACAATAAAGCAATGCTTTATCCCAGTAACTGGAAGAAACTATTTCTGTAGGTCTTAGAGAAAACCCCTGTAAAGGTTTACCAGTTATTTTACTTTATGGATTTCTGGGGCAAAGCAGTGGACAAAAACAATTTAAGGAAAAGTGGGTTTATTGTGGTTCACAGTTTTAGAATACAGTCAGCCATGCCTAGCAATGCATATTGTCAAAGTCAAGCAGCTAAGCACATTGCAGTCACAGTCACAGAGCAAGGAAAGACAAATGCTGGTGACTAGCTCCCTTCTCCCTTTTATCCAGTCTAGAACCCCATAAGATGCCATGGTGCAAAGAACATTTAGAGTGGGTTCTCCCACCTTAATTATCCTAATCTAGAAAATCTCTCACAGACATGCCCAGAAGTTTTTTCCATAGTCATTCTAATTGAGTATCATCAAACTGACAGTCAAGATTAACCATCCCAGAAGGTATCACTTCCAGGACACAAAGATGACAAGGAATCAACTCCAGCAAGAGTTAGAGGTCATCAAGTGTTAGAAGAACAGCATTGTACACAGAAAAAGTCTGAGACAACAATAGGTACAGTCTAAACAAGAAAAGAAGTCAGCATGCCAAAGCAAAGTAGATTCAAGGCATGACTACAGGATGAGGCTTATCAATTAGGAATGAAAACGAGGCTTGACTGAACCTCAAAAGTCATGTCTGTGCCTTGTCTGAACCCATCTGCAGATTCATCTTGGTGGCTCAACAGAAGAGAAGCCAGAGAGACAGGAGACTTTTCAATCTGAGCCTGATTTGAACCATTGTTCTCACATGTGAGAAAGTCCTCTATACTCTTATCCTTAACCTTTTGATTCTGAGACATTTCTCTAGAGGGAACATGAGCAAAGATTGTCCACGTGACCAAGGAAAACTAAAATCTGAATCAAAAGTTTAGCAGACAGTAGGTGTTGTCTTAGACAAAAGATGTTGGATTTCTGAATATGAAATATGAAATATTCAAATTGCTATTAGTCTTGCACTAATATTATATCCCTAACTTGATAAATAAGGTGAAAACCAATGGAGTATATACATTATACAGCTATATGTCTGTAACAGTGAGCTGTGACAACACTGATTTCTCTGTGTTCTTACAATGTCATCACTGTGTTTCAGATTCCTGTGTAAGTTCTATAATAATGCATCAATTTGTGATCTTGAAAAAGTCCTCTGATCTTGACTTTTCTCAACTTTTTCTTATATGAGATTGGATAAATCATCATTATCATTACCATCATCATCATATACATACATATGTACATACATACATACATACTGGGACTTGCATTAACAAGATTATATTAATAAAGATGGTATTTTATATACTTTAGTCCATATCTGACAGCTGTAAGTGTTAAATTCTAGTTAATATATTTATTATGGCTTATCACTCCTTATTCTTTATGGCACCCTCTTTTAAGATAAACAATCTTAAATCAAGATCTTAAATATACCCTACTACTACTCAGTTCAATCGTCTGCCTCAAAGGAATTGTTTAGCTAAATGCTCCAGTACAAATGGTTAACGGTCCCATCTAGAAGCTGTCTAACAATGTTTTCCTGTATGTCTCACTTCCTGTTGGCTAGTCCTCAATAGAGAGACAAAGGTCACAGCCAATTTAGTCTGCTTAACAAAGGATATACTGACTCTCAAGCTACCTAGCTCTTGTGCTCTATTGCTCAACCACTGTTCATCATTTTTGCAGATCTCCCTGGGAAAACTCAAGTTTCTGTCCATCTTTCTAGTATGGGGAAGAAAGATCAATATAGTATCCGCTTTCTGCCTAAGGCTGCCTGTTGAGAAAGCCCCACCACTGAGTCTGTGACAGTCTCCTTGGCTGCACCCACACGTGTATTTCTTCCACTAGGCACTTTGTTTCCAACTGGGCTAGCTTCTTTGATCCCCGGTTCTTCTTCCAAGATTTACACCAAGCAAGTTCTTTTCTCCCATTTACAGTTTTGAATATTGACCCAGAGGCTATGTGTGCTTGTTTCAATGGCTCAACCTTTTCCCTTAAAGACAATGAGCCCTCTCGTACTAAATAGCAGATGATATGCAGATGACATGCAGATGACATGCTTGCTGCTGGGAGCACCAACATAAGTCAAATAAAACCCCCTCAGGTTGGTATGCTCCCCCTGGTAGAGAAATCTTGTGGGTTTGAACAGATCATGAAAGAGAAAAAAGTCCTGGAAACAGAAACTACTATGTAGGAAGCTCTCTCTGCAATAGGACTGGAGGCACACACCCTTTTCCCAGAAACTCACGCCTGTCCCTGTCTGCCACTGTTCAGACAAAAAATGGCAGAAATAACATCTATATGTGCGATCTCTCTCCCTCTTTCCCTTTTTCCCTCTCTCCTCTCCCTCTCTCCCTCTCTCTTTCTCTTCCTCTCTCCTTCTCTCCTTTCCAACTCTCTCCCTTTCTTTTCCTATTTATCTTATCTTTTTTTCTATTTTCTCTTTCTTCTTTTTCTTCCAAGAACTGTGGGCTCTTGAGACAGATGAAATAAATTGTAAAAATATGGGAGAAAAGTGAATATAATAAACACATTACAGGGGAAGCCTTCTGGTGCAGGGATAATGTTGCCTTCTCCCTGAAGGCAAAGAACCCTTAGAACAAAAGCCAGAAGCAAGCCTAGTCTGGCATCCCTGGGGAAGGATGTACATAGCCTTACAGAGACTTGATGTGCCAGGTGGGCCCTGGACCTCACAGGCCCTCTCACTTGTTCAGAGAAGTGGATGGAGGAGTTGGGGGAAAGATTGGGGGGGGGGGTGACCGGGTGTGAGACAGTGAGCAGAATGTACAGTGAATAAGTTAAAAATTAAAAAAAAAAAAAAAAAAAAAAAAAAAGGCAGCAACAGAACTGCAGATGTGATTCTCTCCATTGGAAGTCAAGAAATAGAGAAGTGAACCAAGAGAAACCACCTGAGGAGCTTGGTGAACTGATACCCACCCCCATCAGTCTTCAGTGCAATATCTATTACTCATGAAAATACACAAAAGTGGTAACACCAGAAGCTTCGACTCGGATCACTGTTTTTAGTGAGTCAATCAGGAAGATTCAAAACCTTTAGGAGAAATAATGGGAAAGATGACACAGCTCTCCATCTGGGTTCTTTTTCTCACTTACAGAAAGAAGGTCATGAATTCAGAAGGAAATGCCGTAGGCTGATAGGGCTTATCTCTTTCAATCTGAAGCACTTCTCAGAGTTGGCCGAGAGATTAAAGGTAAACATTATATCACCTGTAAAATATGCTCTCTCCTCTCCCTTGCAACATTTTCTCGGAGGCTCTTCTATACCAAGAAAGTTCAGAAGACAAGGCAATGGTAAGGTAGATGTTTTGAAGCAATGGAGCTCAAATGAGGTATGAATGTAGACCCCAAAACAAAGGATCAGACTTACGAATTCAATAGTTCATTGAACACAGGCATTCAGACTAAATAAAAAGGCTACAACAGAAAATGAATAAAGTAAAATGCAATGAAATACTGCTTAATTTCCAAGCCTTTTTACATTTAGATATTTATATTGTATGAGAGTGAGGATGGGCATATTCATTCTGTGGGATGCATCCAGAGATCAGAGGACAGCTTACAGGAAATGGTTCTCTCTTTGTATCTTTTCTTCTTATGGCTTCTCAGGATTGAACTCAGACTGTCTGTCAAGTTTGGCAGGAAGTACCTTTGCCCACTGAGCTGTCACTCTGATTTTAGAATTAAGCCAGGAGCTGGCCGTTCTCCATTTTTGAGCCGGACAAAATTAACCTCAATTGCAACAACTGATTTCCAGTCCTGAAATACACACATGGCTCATTATCACTTATGGGCGTCTCTCCCTCCACAGATAAACTACTCTCTTGGCATCACGCATGCAAAGATCTCATCAGCACGTGGAGGGCATGTGATATAAAGCACGTCCACAAGGGAAGAATTATCTTTTACTGGCAATCTGTGAACACTACAGAAAAAAGACTCTTCCGTGATAGAATTATAAATGCTGGCCCATCAAACAAATACCTCATGTCTAAACCCTGGGCGAATATTGAATGCCATTTTTTTTCCGCTTGGCATTTTGATGTAACTATGCAATAATATCAAATAATTTTGTGTTTACATATGCCAGGTGACAAACTGCATATGCACAATTACAGCGTTTAGTAAGGAATTTTACAGGCATCTAATGCATAATGAAAATTTTGTATTGAAATATACATTTTCTCCAACAGTTTTATGTGTATTAGACACAGAGTAGACAGGAGAGAATCTTCCAATATTGGAAGCACTCACCAATTCAGTTCTTTCATAACTCACTACTGTGCATGAAGCCAGAGATGGAAGAAGTCAGCAGAATATTGAAGGGAAAGCAAAATTAAAAGTCAATTACAATAAATACCATTAAAGTGATTTCTGTGGGTGTGAAAATTAATATTTTTGTTAGAAGCCACGTTGGGCAACAATTTTACATCAATCTGACTGTTCAGAAATAAGCTGATTGCCATTTAGAACAAGGTGATAGAACATAGCTTGGAGTGTTTAGCCTTTGCTTCCAAAAGTAAAATACATATAAGTAGTAGTATAAAGGAATCTATTCAGCACCATGGAATATTTAGAACTAAAAGAATCACTTTCTAAATATCAGGTTTGTATCTTAGAATTACCCAGATAATTGTCACAGATCTTTGAATGTGGCATGGTTGAATAATCTTCTTCCTTGGCAGGTTTAATTTAATTTATTTGTTAAATATTGATGTATGCCTACCACTAAAGGGGCTCTCTGATAATCAAAGAACATCTCTCCTATCTAATTTTACAGGCATTAAATCAAAGATATCCATTTTTAATATTTAAAACAATGTAATGTAGTTTTAATTCCTACTTTACTATTATTTTTCCAGTAAAGTATTTTCCAAAACATTTGAACACATTTTGTACTTACAGATGATCTGCTTCCAAATGTTCTAAGATATCCCTAAATCTATGTTTACTTTAAACCAAGTTTAAACTAAAAATTTAATATTGTAGAGAAAACTTCCAAAGATCTTGAAGAAATCATTCAAAAGCCTAGTGTTTGTTTATGTTGTGGCAGATAAACTTGAATATTAAATATTAAAACATATTTAAAGTGCTTTGGGGCTAACACCTGTATCAGCAGTTTACAAGTGTCTCCGCTGATTATTATACACCAGGACACATGGTGGTTCGGATGCCAATGGTGGTGGCAGGGAATGAGATTACCAGCAGACTTTCTACGGGCACTTGCATAATGCTGCTGTTTGAGGATTTCTCAAAGATTTCTCTTTTTTCAGGATAATAATAAAATTTAAAAATAATATAACAAAATTTTAAAAATACTAATACATTGGAGTTAGACAAAGTAAGCAAACAGAAGGGGAAAAAAAAAGCCCAAAAGAGGGCTCAAAAAACAGAGACATAGTTGTTAACACTCTCAGTCATACAAGCACAAAACAGAAAGCCATAGTGTATACACAGAGGACCTGGTGCAGACCCATGCAGGCCCTGTGTATGCTGCCTTGGTCTTTGTGAGTTCATATGCACTTTGATTGTGTTGATCTAGGGGGCCTTGATTTTTGGTGTCCTCCATCATCTCGGTTCTTAAATTCTTTCTGCTTCCTCTTCTATAGGGTTCTCTGAGCTCTGGGGCAGAGATGTGGTAGACACATCTTATTTATGATTGAATATTTCAAAGTCTCTGTCTCTCCTCCCACCCCTCTCTCTCTCCACCAACCCCTCGACTGCATAGTACACCTACTTGCAAATCTCTGTATTTGTTGCCATAAGTTGGAGGAAGAAGCTTCTCTGATAATGGCTGAATGGAGTACTGACATATGAGTATCATTAGGAGTCATTTATTGCTACTAAGTTTTTATTTTTATTTTTTAGAATAGTATTTTGATCTACCATAGGTACATGGGATATCTACTCTCAGGTTCTTGATAACGCACGCAGTGTCAGATATGGGTTCTATATGGTGGGGTGAATCTTAAGTCAAATCAGATATTGGTTGGTTACACTGTTAGCTTTTTGCCACTATTACACTAGTGTATCTTATACACAGAACATCAAAGTTTGACAATCTAATGTGTTTAAAAAGTCATGACAATTGTTCTACAGCCAAGGTTTGTACTGATAGTTAATAATTATACCATATGCAGTAAGACCCAAATGTAAACCATTTTGTCTAGCCTGAGGAAATATTATTATGTTTGAAGTATGTTCCAATAAAGCTAAAATTATTGCTACCGTAAAACAAATTATACCTAAATAGTAACTTTAAACAGTGGTATTAACTAAAGGATTAAATTAAAATGATTTGATATTTTAATTTCCTTTTGACAGGTGATGACTCACAGTCTCAGCACTTTCTAGAAAATTCCACCATTCTGCTCTTTCTTGATATATTAGTTTTTAGTGTTGTTAGAGAGCATTTCTGGGTAATAAGGAACAATGTGAACAAGATTTCTGGATTAAGAAACTATGATGCTTTCTTTAAAGGTGCTTCATTCCCTATACATTGAAGTCTCTACCAGACCTTAGCTGCATTATGAAACTACCACAAATATAGTCTAAAGAAAATTGGGGAAAAACTCTCTCATGGAATGCCACTCATCTTTGTAAAATATCGATGATAGAAATTTTCATGATAAAATTACTTTCCATTACATGTTTTACTCTTATAAATTATTTCTTTGAAAAAAAATTTTTGAAAAACATTTATAATGAACAAATACAGAAAAAAGATGTATTTGACCCAGTTGACAAATGGAACTGTCTTTCTAAAGTTAACCAGATAGGTCAATGTTATCTATACCTCTGGGATTGGTCCCTTTGTTGAAGTAATTTAGTTGGAATCCAGCATGAGTTTTCTTGCCTTCAAGGACCCTGATGTATTTAAAAATGCACAGAATTTGAACAAATTGTGTAAGACAACCAAGCAAGATGCTATGTAATTTGGGTGGGGGTGGGGGCAAAATACTACTTGTAGAAAGACTTACGTTGCAAACCAGGATCACTACAAAATGGTTGTTGGAGAAAATAGATGGAGAAGGCCCAGAGTGTTTCTACACACTGACTACACTTGCTGAAATTGTCCAACGGGAATTCCTTAAGAGAATAGCAAGTATCTCTCTTGTGATGTTGCTCTGCTATTGGGCACTCACAGTCACATCTTTCTGATAAAAATAAAGCCATGGAGAAGTAGCTTGTAATACCTCCCAGCCTCCACCTCTCTCTGAAATTATCTTTTAATAAATGGCATCCACTTTTCTCTTCATCCAACAAGTATCATAGGAGTGTATTTACAAACAAACACTCAGCTTTGACCCCCTCGAGTTCATCTTCTGATACCGAAAAGTCCACTTCCTGTGTACAGGGCCAGATTTTCCCTTTTCGTTTCTTTTCCCCCCTCTCTAACACAGTTTTTACCCCATCATAGGTCATGATGAATGAATTCTTTAGACCCTTTTTGTTTGTGATCATATAGATTTTTAAGACAGATAGAGTAGTCAGACGGAACTTGTAAAAGTAAGTTTACTTTCGATGTCGTTTTCATGAAATATTATCGAGTTTCTATTTACTGAATTCCTACTAGATTTCTAAGAATTGGGGAGCTGAGGATATAGCTCAGTAGGTAAGAGCTCTGCTTTCCAGGCAGAGTGCCCTGAGTTCCAATCTTCAGGATGTATGTCAACTCTGGGTAGGACAAGCATACCTGAAACCCCAGTGCTGAGCTGTGGAAACAAACTAGCCTGTCTAGACAAACCAGCAAGCTACAGGTTCAGTAAGAAAACCTCTGTTAAGGGAGTAAGGGATTTACCAAGTCATTGCTTACCTGAAACCTGTGTACTCATCCATCAGAATGTGATTTTGGCTTGTGTCATTCACCTATGATTTCAAAGGTTTTCTCGTCTTGACTAAACACTTGTACTATGGTGTTGTGCTACAGCAGCACATTTTGTGCTCTTAGGTATGAGAATAAACTAATTTAAGTTACTTCTTTATCCTTGACAGTTTCATGACAGTAGATCTGTTCCTACTGGAGAGATTAGGCACCTCAGTATATGATCATTTTTACATTCTTATTCCATTGAAAACTTTCACATTATGCTTTATCGCTTCTCATCAGCATGTCTAAATTGCCAGCATCATCAATCTTGATTTTCAGGGCCATGATGTAAAATTAAAAATAGTTGGACACAAGTACAGGGGTATCATGGCAGTCAATCTGATGGCTGTTCACTGACTAGCAGAGATGTTGTATACAGAGTGTGGATACCCTGGACAAAAGCATAGTTCAAATTTTAGCTGGGATTAACTAAGAGAACACAAGATTAAAGTATGCTATTCAAAACCGGCATGGAATTTAAATGCAATCTATAGCTTATTTATGCAAATGAGCAACAAATATTTTCAGACTACAGTTGACTTCAGAAAGCAAAACTATAACTTACCTGAGAAGTACTACTGTAAATAATAGCATTTTATATTAAAAAAAAAGTCTGAAAGATTCTTAAGATAATGTCATGCTTTATAAAACTATCAAAGGGATGAGCTAAGTTAACAAGGGGACAAACTGTTCTAATGAATTAGGCACTAATACTTTTAGTCTAAAAGATACTTATGGGATGACTTTATAGATGTCCTTCATAATGATTTTTAACTTATTCAACATTCACAAATGCCTCTTGTGACTTGTACAAATTCCTCTCTCTAAGTACCACTTTCCATCATCAAGATCCTTATGGTACTTTCTTCAAATGTACCTTTTTTATATGTCCTTTCTTTTTCCCTCTTCTTCCCTAACTTAATGAGGTTCAATAAAGAACAATTTAAAGGAGAAAGAGAGCGAGAGAAATTATCCTATTGTGGCCATTTGAGCCAAAGTCAACAGACTCTAAGGTTGCAAGGCTTTAATGACAATGTCTTTTTTCAAAGTATTTGGTTTTTAAAATCACTTCTGTTGTCACTGAGCCATACATGACAAAGACTGGCAATTTGGAAGAAATGGTGAAAGTACTAAATTGGATCTCTTTCTATCTAGATGTAATTGTGTGCAATGTTTAGCTGACATAAAGCAAAAGGAAGGAAAGGATAGCTGCACAGGGTTAGTGTCACACCTGGGAAAGTTCTGTCAGTAAGTTTGAGAATATGTATGTTATATTCTCTCTTATTTTCTCTTCTCTCAAGAATGAAGTTATGAAATGTCAGCCACATGTGTTTGAGTTTTGGTCACTCCTTGACCCCCTCAAATATTTTCTCTCCAACACACCTCAGAGAACCGGGGGTCTCCCTGATCCATGGGGGATTTTCTTTGTCTCCCTCTTTCCTCACCACTAAACACATGTCATCATGTTACCGTGACTTCTTACATGATTTCTTACTCACACAAAACACATGGATTTAATGTGAACTCCCAACCAGAAACTGTCTTCCTTCTTTCCTGTCTCTGGGTCAGATAACGATAAAGAATGTCTCTTTTATGATCCATAGTATTTGTTAGTAATTGTCCATTGTGTCCAGTGTATTCCATACAGTCTCTTGCTTTCTCCATTAATATTCTCAAAGTATAATCTAATCATGGCTTAAATTTTCTTGGTTTAATCTTTAAATCCAAATGAAATTCAAATATTAAATCTAAAGCCTTTATCTAGCGTGATTATTTGCTCTCAACTCTGTCCTTCTGAATTCTCTATGACTGCATATCCTCTGGTCCTGCTTGGCTGCCCAACCAGTCCACCTGCCCTCCCTGAAGCATACCCCCAGGTATTAAAGGAACTGCATTTGCAAGAGCCTGTCCTTTAACCTACCTAGCTCCCTGGATTGTTCCAGTAATACCTTAGGAGGTCTTTTCTGATACTGTCTTGCCATCATCATAAACTACACCTCAGCATCCCAGCTACCACAGTTTTTTTTTTTTTTTTTACATGTGTGTATCTCTGGTCACATACACATACAATGTGCTCCATTTATTCTACTAGTGCTCAACCTCATTGAGTAGAAAACCAGTAAACACTTGTTAGCTACACTCTAATCTCATGACTGAGTGTACCACTGCCTGGATTGGTGTTTGGTCTGAGTTCAAGACTATTCTTATATGCATGCCATATTCTGAACCAACACTTAAACTGTTTTACATGTTAACAAATGTCCGCAAATCACCTCTGCTTATGTACCTGATAGCAAGTTCAAATATCAGTTGTCATCAGCAAACTCTTGTTATGGCCCTACAATGCTCCTTCTTCAGTCTCTCCAACTCCAGGAAGAAACCTACCATTTACCCAGTTGCTGAAGTCATTAGTGACTAGCCTTCTCTCTCCAACACAGTCATTAGCCAGAGTTGTTAAAACTGAATCTCACTTGACTTTTCACTTCCTTCTTGTTACCATTTGATGAGAAGCCCCAATTGTTTTGTTTTGTTTTGCTTTGCTTTGCTTTGCTTTGTTTTGCTCTGTTCTGCTTTGCTTTGTTTTGTTTTTACTGAGCCCATCATGGTAGTGACCCCCAACTGAGAGCTGTTCTTCTGCTCAAGCCCTACAATAAATTCAGTATGGCAGCAACTGAGACAGAAATGCATACAGACATGATCACAAGTTCTGGCCCTTATTATCTGAGCGTATTCACACCTCCCACACTTGAGTCTCTCCTTATTTAGCTTGTGCCTCTGCTCTGCTTTCTGTAGTAACTTACTCCTTTCAGGATGAAAGGAATTTTTATATGGTGTAGGATCCCTAGGAGCTGCATCCCTAGGAGCTGCATCCCTAGGAGCTGCCACATAGTAGCCACCTAGGGATGGTTCTCAGATTCCTGGCTTGATTCTGTTTCTTTTAACCCAAGTGTGCCTTTGTGACCCCCAATTCTCTGCTCCTACCCTTAGCCCCAACAGCGCATCTGGCATGTTGGGTATGCTACAGGTGACCAAGGTGGTTTGCACTGCCTTCTGCCTTCTGCCTTCTGCCTTCTGCCTTCTGACTCTGCCCCTATTTGTGTAATCGCTTCTCTAGAAACTTGACTTCTCTCCCACCCGTCTAGTTACAGCTCCAATGTGCTTCTCTGAGAGAATCATTCCCGACAATGCCAGGTAGAAGTCATCTCTGAACGTCTTGTCTGGTTGGTTAAAACCCCTTTGTTTCCACTTATGAATCATGTGTTCTTTGATCTCAGTGTTCTCTCTAAGTCCTATTCAACTGTTTGAGTTGTCAGTACCAGCTGAATCAGAAGGTGGAGGCCATTCATTTCTTGCCAAGAAATCCCAGAGAAAAAAAATTTACTGAGAATTGCAGTTAATTATTTTAAACTGGCAGAAATTTGTGTTCTGCCTTTTAAATATTTAGAAGTTAGCTAGCGACTGGGAAGCTGCCATTACCAAAAGGTCTGTGAGGCAGCATGCTACCATGGTCATTAAAGCCTTTCTTTCTGCTTCTCTTTTACTAAGAAACAGAAGAGGGCAAAAAGGAACAGGGGAAATGAGCAGACAGGGAGTTTCCATGGGAGGACTTTTGGAGAAGCTTCATGGAATCCTGGTTGCACTTGTCTAGTGACTACAGTAGCCTGTCTGGGAAGCCTCATGGAAGGCTCTCAGAGTTTCTGTGGTAAACTTTATAGAGAATGATTTTCAATATACAGATGATTAACCCAAGATAAAAAATGGTCAATTATTCTTGGGATAGCTTTTGGAGCACTTGATAACTTTTCAAATTCAAAACACAGAAACAAGTGGGAAGGTAAGACAAAAGAAAAACAAATATAAAATTATGTTAGAAAATACAGAAACAATAACCTAATCAACCAACAATAAAAATAAGTCATCAATATGTTGCAAACAGTTCATTCTAAATTGGTATAGATTCTGCACAGCAATTCTAGTCAACACTGAGATGCTTAGAATATGGCAAACATTATGAACAGTGTTAATAAAACTGCTGTCGTTCTTTACTAGGTCTTGGTATGGATCATGCTTCACTACTTCAAACTTTGTTTAGGGCTAGTGAGAAGGTTCACTCGGTGGGTAAGGTGCTTACTGAGCCAACTGGGGGACTATTCTGATCTCCAAATACAAATGCTTTCATTTCATTTCTGTGTCTGTGATAAATAACCCTGACCAATTTTTAAAAAAGAAAAAAAGAGAGAAAGAGAGAGAGAGAGAGAGAGAGAGAGAGAGAGAGAGAGAAGAAAAAAGAGGAGAAAGAAACTTAGGGAAGAAAAGGTTAATTTTAACCCACAATTCCAGGTTACAGTCCATCAGAACACAGAATCAAGGTGGCAAGAACTTGAGCAGCTGATCACATTCTACCCAGTCAGAAGGAAAAAAGAAATGGATACATACATGTTCACTTACTTTTTTCATTTGTACTCAGCTCATTGCTTTCACTCATGTAGTTCAGTATGGTCTTCGTAGGTAACTGTGACCCCCACGGTGGGCTTGTTCTTTCCACATCAGTAGCATAATCAAGATAACCACCCCCCAACGCACACACACACACACACACACACACAGACACACACACACACAAACATTCTCACAGTCCAACACACTGAGGATAATCTCTCATTGAAACTCTCTTCTCAGGTGATCTAGATTGGATCAAACTGACAATTCATCACAGCACATAAAGAGCCCAGTTGTAGAAGCGTATGCTTGCAACTTCAGCACTGAAGGCAAAGACTGAAAGATCATGTGGTAGTCTGTAAATGACATATAGTTACCTGAGCAAGCACACCTTCATACACAATGTATACATACCATTTACACCAATAAAATAAAGTTGTCCAACTTTATGAGCAGAAGATTAGTGCCTATAATCTAAGCACCTAAGATGGTAATGTAGGATGTCATTAGTTTGAGGCAAGTCAGGGGACTTGGTAAGTTCAAGACCAGCCTGAGCTACACAGTGAGACCTTGTCTAAAATAACTAAAACACTAGATTTGTTGAAGCTGTTTGCTAATCATATCAACTCATCATTTTAAAATTAGTTATGGAGATGATAGACTTCTCATACTATCTATAGGACAAAACTGACGGTTGAACTATGAACTCAAAACCAAAGTGCAACTGGAAATCAGCACACTTGAACTCTATATTCCCTGTAGGACATTAACCAAAACAACTGACAGACTCAGACATTTAAGATCACATTCATGAGTGAATGGATTCATCTTGGAAAACTAGATTGACTATAAAATGCATGTATTAAATGTTAGCTAGATTAATCAATCAAATGAAGTAATTTATACTTTTCATATAGCTTTCATACTTCAATTACTCATTAGGGCTAAGTATTTTTGATATACTGTTCTCAAATGTATTCATAGGAGAAGGATCCATAAAATGTATTTCTTTAATTCTCCATGTAGAAACTAGTGCATCTTTTTATAATAATTCAACTTGCTTTTAATTTATAATAAATTCTATATAACTTAGTCAATAAATGCATCTTAAATTATAAAATGTGTAGACTTCACATAGGTGGATTTTTAATTATAGTCATTTAAATTTTTAGATTTTTCAGTTCAGAATTTCAAGTAAAATAATAATTCTCCATAGTTACAAAAGTCATGCTTTTTGTTCCTGTAGGAATTGGTTTTATGACAACTTTCCCAAGTTCTTTTTTCATATAATCATTGTTGTGAAGTCCTTTGTCAGATATGGAACATGGTTTCATTACAAGAAATGACAAACTGCAAAGTTGTACTGCTTGCATGGGGACAGAGGTAACCCTTAAACTGTGCATACTGAATCTCCCTTTGACAATCTTTATGCTCTGTCTTAACTATACTTTCAATTATGCATAAGCTGACTGTAATTCAACTTTACAATTATCTCTTTAATTTTTTTTTTAATTTTGTCAATATTATTTCTAGTCCCCTAATGAAGTTTCTTCAGCAATGGAGCATGTCTGAATGTTAACATCTTCTCCTTGTTCTGTTCCAAAGAGCAGAGTGAAAAGGCACAGGAGAACCATTGAGATGACAACACATTTCCTTGATGGCATCACCACATCTTAACCCAGTAAACCTCACTTACTCTGTGAACCTCACATTTCACATGTGTAAAAGAAGGAAAAATATGATAATAAAGGACTGACTTCATGGGTTTAAAATGTTGATGGAATGAAATATTATGCACAAAGCAAGCTAAAATGTGTACTTTCACATATTTAAAAATGGGCCGTTATTCAAGAGCTTTAAAAGAAGCCAAGACAGTATTATGTCTGTCTCAAACAACAAACAAATGTACTACATGCCTCTTCTGAACAGTTCTGAAGGTTCTGAACAGGCAAGAAGGTTCTGAACAGGCAGGAAATGATCCACACATCCCCATTTCACTATCAATAATAATAAAAGCTTGTAGGATGTCTCACTGTGTCCTATGACTCCTACTACATGCCATGGATGGAAATAATATACACAGAGGCATGCAGATAAGGGAGCAAATATGGAGTCTTCAAGGGTTGAATGTTCAGAGATGGGCAAGTCCTCAAGCAGAATATAGTAAGGGGACATTTCACCAGAAGATAACATTAAAGAAATAAAGGGACAAAATCAGGTGAGAATACCCTCATATAGAGAGGGCTCTTGAACTGTTCAAGTTTTCAGTGAGATGGGAAACTTTTGAATATTTTCCACTATGAAAAATATTATTTAATTGCATTTTATTGTGATGCAATACTGATCTCTTAAGATCTTACTATAGATGGACATGGGAGGCAACATACAACATGGTGTCCAATGGATCTATCTATCTCTTGGTGTTCAGGCCTGTTTTCTGTGATATCATCTCCTTGGATGTGTGCTGGAGTCACTGACTCGTTTTTACCCAACTGAACTCTGAGGCATGATGGCAACTCGCTCATAGCTAAGAAAGGGGTGCACAAGACTGTTTCTATCTAGGGTGATTTTGACATCTCTTGTTATCTTGCTCATTTGACTCTGAGAAAACACAACCACATACAACTGACTTTGGCCTTTAACCAAGGGCTCTGAGGAAACACAAGGCCTCAGTCCATCAGTCTGCAAGGGTAATAACTGACATGCCAATCTCAGAGACAAAATTTGAAGGAAAATTTGCTATTGAAAACTCAACTGGCACATACCTTTAGTGTGACTTCACCTGGGACCTTTTGCTCAGATGAACTTAGATTTAGATCCACATAGACTAGGAGATAATAAACATATGTTGCCTTATCGCACTAAGAGAAAAGAGTATTTCCTGGATGTCACATGAGTAAATCAAGCCAACAGCAGGAAAGGAAGTCAGTGAAAGCATCCACAGAAACCACAGAAACTTGATCACGATATATGAAATATGAGCAAGAATCTCGCTCAAGCTATCCTTTCAAAGAGAAATCATATCTATGTTCCCTCACCATGGTTAAGCCATTTCTTACCTGCAAAGCACTTGAGTAAATGCGTAAAACCAATTCTACTCTTTGAAGGCAAAGACTTCCATTTGAAACAACCTTACAGTACAGAGTCCTGGTAATTAACATACTTAATTAAGACCAGAGCTTCAACAACAGCCACCACATTGTTGATAGACCTACGCTTTAAGCCTACCACAAGAGACAATCAATCACCTTATAATTAGCTTGAAGTTGGTGAGTCACACCAAAATTTAAATTTCTTATTAATGCAAACTACTCATTATAAAAATATTTTCTAGGTCTTTCCATTTCAGGATTCATTTCTGTAAAGTAGGGAGATGATCAAGAAAAAAAACATGTTCTGTGAGGCCCTAGCTATGTTATTGCTACTGGCCATCCTGTTGAATCTATATTTGTAGCCCTATAATCTATTCTTTGTTTTAAATACATGCTAACCTAATTGTCCCATGTAACCCTCACCACTGCCTTCCTTCCTTGAATGTTACGATCCTCTAAATGTTTAGTCACCAGAGATAAAAGAGGAAGTCTTTACAAGAGGACTATAAGTTATTTTTTTTCCCCAGAAGCTTAAATAAAAACGAGCAATTCATTAACTGCTGGCTGTAATCTAATCTCTCAAGTTTATGGGTATTAGACAGCACATTAAGGCACAGATGTTAGAAATCTGAAGTAGGGTACACAAGTAAAATAATTGCATAACAACTGCTAGGTCTAAGATTTGTAGGTCACACTTTTTAAGCAGTAATACAACATACAAATAGGAAAGTCAAGGTTCGTTGGGAAAGAGAGATAAAAACAAATTATAAATATTATAAAGCTGACAAATGCCATATGCATTATAAACCTTGGGAGAGTTATGTGGCATTTGATTACCTGTCTGATGTACCCTTTGTTCTAGTATCATTTCTGTTACTTTGATAAAAATTCCCTGACAAAAAGCAACATAGGGGAGAAGGGTATTCTGTTTTTAATTCAAGGTACACTCCACCATTGTGGAAAAATGAAGACAGAAATTAGTCACATCACACCCATAGTCAAGGGGAAAGAGAGGCAAAAAGTACATCCTTGTTTTCGTACTTTTCTCTCCACCAGCTTTCTTCTCTCTTATACTATTTAGGACTCATTTCCTAATGAATGGTGCCACTCACAATGAGCTGTATCCTCCGACATCAATAGAAATCAAGACAATCCCTGACATCCATCCCATATTCCATTCGAAGCTACATAATTCCTCATTAAGAGTTTTTAAGAGGTGACTCTAGGTTTTGTCAAATTGACAGTAGCCTTACACTTGAACTTAGCAAGTCCTGGTGTGGTAGTTCAAGCCTGCAATCCCAGCACTCTGGAGACAGAGGTAGGTTGATCTCTGTGAGTTCAAATGCAGCCTAGTCTACATAGTGAGTTTCAGGACACAGAGACCCTGTCTCAAAACAAAACCAAAAAAACCAAATTGCATATCTTTGCTATATGATTCCTAGTTTTTGTTTTTGTTTTTTGATGTTTTGTTTTCTTCCTCATGGAAAAGATTTTGTAATGTAATTGTCTAGAGATCATAGAGTTTAATCTTCCCTCTAATTCCTGCCACTCAAATTATTTGTGTGTGTGTGTCCATAGAGGAATATCTCTCTGTCTCAATTACTGTTGACAACCACACATTTTTCAAGTTTCTAATAAAATTTGGTGAAACATTTCTCAATTTCTTACACATATAAACTTTAAATTTCTCACAGAATCTTGTGTTTTCTTATTGTATAACCAATATTTCTGTTTAATATTTTTCTTAAGAAACATCTGTTTCAGTAAATTACTATTTTAGTAGAATATGAACCTTCATTTTGCAATCTATTTGCCACGCTAGAATAATTTATTTTGAGGTGATTTGTGGTACTTATTGTTTTTTTCTTCATATTATATTTATTTTTATTTGATTTTTTTATCTTACACTGTTATAAGTAATGTGAAAATGAGAAAAATAAGTAGCATGTACATTCACAAGGCCAGAAGATTAGAATTTTTGACTTTGTTGAAACATTCCAAAATGACCTTTAAAACTGCCTTGACGGTGCATGACATTGATGTAACTTCTCCTAAGACAGACTTCAAAAAGCCCCATAGTTTCCATTACCAGGTGACATAGGGTACTGGTACCCTGAGGATAATAAAGTAAGTTATGTCTCAATATATAAGGTTGTGTCGTTTGACAGAAAATAGACAGTCACTACACACACCATGTGAACTCTCACAGAGGGAACCCAAGAAGTCCCTGTTTCATGGCAAATCCAACTCTATTTAAATGAATACAAAAATGCAGTAAAATTTAAATTATAAATTTCAGACACTATAATCTTGAGATGAAGAAAAAAAAAGATGAATCTTTCCATTAGAATTCCAGACCTTTGCAACGCCTCTTTTAAATTTATGGCAAATCAAGTAAGCTGACGCATTAGTCACTGGTAAAGAATTATTTATGTGGTTATAGAAGCATCTCAGAAGCATTTGGCTTCACATCCGTTCCAACTTTGCGTTGTTTGTGGTTTAAGGCAAATATATAATCCACTCATCTGCCGATTTGTCTCTTCTGTTTTTCTCTTTCTCTATCAAACTCTGTATGAGCACTTCATAATGACAGATGGAGACAGAAGATACATGCTGCTCCTCCAGGGGTCACACTCTAATTACAGTGATAAGCAAGTCAACAAAGGACAAAAGATACATTAGAATAAGTGCTTTGAAAGAACTAAGCACAGTTCTATCAACCCAGGGGAGACTAGTTAGAGGTTCCTCACTTGAAAGAGATAATCAGAGAGTAATGTGCCTGAGCCACAGGATGGAAGACAAGAAGCATAAATGTAATCAAAGCAAAACAGATGAGTAGGAGAAGAGGGTTTATAGAAAGAACGAAGGTGTACATAGCACCTGTTCAATGGTAAACTTTGTAAGTAAGTTTCCTATGCTACTTCATGACAGAATCAGGATTAAAAACAAGACCGGATGATGGAAAAGCCATTTTTCATTCCTTAAAAATAATAATAAAAATAATCATCACAATAATGATAATATATATATAATTGTATACCTTTATAATATATAGAGTAGAAATAGCATGTCCTGTCCTATACAAGGAGAGTCCACATTTTATTGTAATTTCTTTTTCCTTTTTTTCTACAATCCTCTACCAAAACAGCTTCATTTCACTAGACTATCTCTTCTATAGAAATTTAAAATCCTACTTCAATGCCTACCAATATTTACTTCTCTTAAGAATACATTATCACAACTGGGCAGTGATGGTGCACGCCTTAAATCCCAGCATTTAGGAGGCAGAGGCAGGCGGATTTCTGAGTTCGAGGCTAGCCTGGTCTACAGAGTGAGTTCCAGGACAGTCAGGACTACACAAAGAAACCCTGTCTCAAAAAAAAAAAAAAAAAAAAAAAAAAAAAAAAAACAACGAAAAAAAAAGAATACATTAGAATACATTATCACATTTGAAGTAAATCATGATAATCCTGAAAAAAACACTATAGTAACAAATTCTGTGGTTTTTCTTATGAGTAAGAAATAAAATGCATGGGAAGAAAAGTATTTGGGCCAGATCATAACAGAACAATTCCAGATTCCCAAGTATCTTCGTTAGGATTTCAAATTTATTGATATGGACATCTCTTGCCTTCAAAATTCCCCAAACCTCAGCAGCTAAAATAACCATGTGACCTTGGAGCATTTAGTTTTGAAGCATGTGGGTGACCTTAGGTGATCCATCATTTACTGCCATCTGGTGACAAGATCCTTCGAGGAGCAACTAAGGACTGAGAAGATCCCCTTAGCTCTTCTCTGCATCTCTCTCTCCCTCTCTCTCTCTCTCTCTCTCCCTTTCCCTCCCCCCCCCCGTGTCTGTGTGTGTGTATGCATGTATGTGTCTGTCTGTCTGCCTCCTGATCTATTATAATGTAAACTGAGATGTTCTACCTAACATTCCCTGCCATGATTGACTGAACCTTCTGAAACCATAAGCAAAAATAAAATTTTCCTATTTAAGTTTTTCCTGACTAGGATGTTGACAAAGCAAGGCAAACGAAATTGAAATAGGTCTCTCACAGAGCTTCTCAGTATATGCTGATTCAGGCTGTCTTCTAATACAATGGTATCAGAACAATGGAACCATAATGTACCTGCTCAGGATTCTAGTCTAAGCATTCTAGAAATTCAAGTCTCTCCTACCTTGTCTTTATTTTCTTAGCCAGGGGTGATAGGCTCACATAAGACCACTTCTACCATCTACTGTTAGTGATGCAAAGGACACGCAGTGTCCTGCACTTAAAGAAGGACATGGGTCCCACCTGCCAATGGAAGAGTATTCAAGAAATATTGGAAGAGATCATAGTGAATGGGTGATGACACTCTATGGCCATCTTTGAAAAACCATCTGCCTTGCTCAGTTTTCTATTGAATTTCAAGAAACAACTAATAAGAACTTTTTCATTATTTAATAATGTGGCCACTAAATAAGAAGCAAAACCATTCACTTTACAACTAGTTAGGTATTTTATATACACATATGCACTGGACAGGGAGGGGAAGCCTAGGGGCCCAACTGTCTTCACCTCCACAGCATGAAGATTAGAAATACACACCACTTCTTTGAGCTTCTATTGCCTGAATTCTGAGGATTATAGTCACATTACCATGCACTTCCTTCACTGACTTTTTTATCTCCACTATTTACTGAGAGGCTTTCCTGAGACCCTTGTCCTAGATTCATTGGGAGGCCAAGTGCTCTTTTGCTGAAGGTTTGTAAGAGCAAAGGATGCAGACAGATGCAATGCTCTCTGTCAGAAGCCATCTCAAGTCCCTCTTTGGGTTCCTGTATTTAAGATTCTTTGATCCTATACCAACATCCAGAGCTTTAAAGAGGAACAGTAAGAGATAGAAGTCAGACTGGGAGAATACTAATTATGCAAGCAGGAAGTTAAGATGGTTCAACAAAGGAAGGAAATAGACAAGCATTAATAATCTAAATAGAGTTATGGACATATAGAAGGTATAATAATCAACCTGCACTATCCTCTAAAAAAGCTGATCTTTTCTTCATGATTAGAATGTCAGGCTTAACTACTTTCCATTCTCCTTTTAGAGTTCTCTTTTCTGGTTAACAATCAGAAATACAGTTTCAAAGATAAACAGAAACTGGTAGTCCAATGATATTTTAACCCAATTCTCTGAAATCAAAAGGTTCTAGCCAGTCAGTTACCTAAGATATATACTTGATAGAAACACTGGAGGGAGGTAGGTCTTTGTGGATTTGAGGCTAACTGTCTACATAGTGAATTTTAGGTCAAGGCTACTTAGAGAGAACCTGTAGATAGATAGATAGATAGATAGATAGATAGATAGATAGATAGATAGATAGATAGATGATGGATGGATGGATGGATGGATGGATAGATAGATAGATAGATAGGCAGGTGGATAGATAGATAGATAGATAGATAGGCAGATAGATGAATAGATAGATTAGATAGATAGATAGATAGATAGATAGATAGATAGATAGATAGATAGATAGAAGTATGTTGAGATATCAAAGGAAACCCAGATTTGTTCTCTTTTGCAAGAGCTTTGATTGGTATAAATTTGATTTTTCAGGAAGAAATATACAATCCCTGATTATATGATTTCTTAAGATATGATGCAAATTTATAAAGTATGTCACAAACTGTTTGGTGACGGGGAATCAGATTAATCTCTCTCTTTTTTTTTTTATCAGAGAAAGATTTTATAAAGTGTGTATAACCTGCCTTTAAAACTCATTAGTGTTCTTACTTACTCTATTCTAGAAAAGTCCTTTACTGTGGTTTAAATGTGATCACCAAAAAGTTCATGTGGTAGAAACTGGGATCTTTTCATTCACAACTGAATGACATTTGGAGGCAGGGACTTTCAGATGTAACCAAGATTAGACAACGTAGGATCACCATGATGTCGTTACTGACTTTATAAGATGGGGGAGAGTGTTCTAAGCTAGTATGTTGGCTCATTTTCACCGTGTGATGCCCTTTGCCTTCTTAGAATACTTCAAGAAGCCCCTTAGCAGATACCAAGCACATGTAGCTGGCTCAACGCCTTGACCTTCCTATCTCCAAACCAGAAACTAAATAAACCTTTACTCTTTCAAATTACTCAGGCCATTGTTCTCACTTACAGGAACAGAAAATGGACTTACATATACTTTTATAAACCTTGAAGCACTGCTACTTTTTATAGTGTGTCACAAAGAATAAGGAAGTTTCATGAACAACAAGAAATCTTTCCACTGTGTAAATGATAATCTAGGAGAGAGCAGGAACTGAAAGGAAGCATGCCATTCCTAAACAACAATAGCAGGCATTGTCAGTTAGCACAGTTTTCTTAGCTTATATTTCTGAAATAATGTAGAAGAAATTTATTTCAGCAACATGGTTACTCTGGCTGGAATACAGACATACCTTTAATTCCCCTGTCTGGAATACACACCCTTAAGCGCACACTTTAATTCTAAGCAGTGAATGAAAAGTTAATTTGTAGAAGGAAGAACCCATGTTTGAAAGTGATGTCTGAGAAGCAGATAAAGTGATGAATGAGAGAAAGATATGACAGAATAAGATATGCCCAACTCTCATATAAACAGGAAGAAAAGGGAGGCTACATAAGAGAGAGCCGTGCAGAGAAAGAGAGAGGGCAGTTTTACCACTAGAATTGTATAGAGACAGATTGCAGAGAGAGACCAAGCTACACACAGGTGAAGACAGAACAACCCAGAGACTTTAAAGGAGCAGAATGTTATATCATATTGCCAAAGGTAGCATCTTCAAAGGCAGTATGAGGCCAAGCAGAGCAATTTAGTCAGAAACTGAAAGAAGCCAGTTTAAATCAGTCAGCCTGGATAGAAGTTTTGATCCAGAGCAGCTGAATTGACCACCTAGTCAGAGTTCAGAAAGAGAGAGAAAGGTTGAACTTATTCACCAGTAGGACTCAGAGGTTGAAAGCATTCCAAGCCTAGATAAGATTGTACAGAGGCTAGAAGCATCCAGGACTAGGCCTGGGATAACAGATGGAGGCAATAAACCTCCAACATGACAATTACACAATGCAAATAAAAGATACTTTGACAAAATGCCATTAAAAGGAGGCAGCTACTGGGGGTCAAGAAATAACACAGAATAGCAGCAGCACATGATAGGAAATAGTTCTTGTGAAGAAAAGTTGTCTTGGTCTGGGAAGCCAGAGATGTTAAGTGTCAATTGAATTCATCTATCTGCTCAAGTGGGGTAGAGAGTGGAAGCTGCTGTTGGAATGCTACTCATAAAAGCATCCCAGTGGAGAAGTCAGACGGATGCTTCTCACTGAGACCCTTGATGGAGCTTGTGAACTCTGCCTGTACCAGACTAAGGACAAACTGTTGATTACTGCCTTTCCATAGAAATCTTAAGCTTCGCAGTTATAAAGAGATAGACGCGGGTAAGGAGTTGGCTTGACCTTTCACAAGCATGAACTCTAGAGTGTTATTCCCAAGACTCATGAGAAAATTCCAGGCATGACGAACTGTACTAGTAATCTTAACAATGGAAAAGCAAGACAGGAAGATGCCTGGGGCTTCCTGGCCAGCCAACCTAGGTGGAAAAAGAAAATAAAGAAAAAAGAAACAAGGGAGACATCTTCTACGCATGTAAAAACACACACACACATGCATGACATGCACACAAATAAAAATAATATAGGTAACAATAATTAATTTTTAAAAGAGGGCATGAGTTTTCAAGAGAGCAGGAGAAAGGCTTGAAGGAAGAAAAGAAAGGAGAAAGAAAATGATGTATTAAAATCCCAATAAACAGAAGACATAACTTTAAGAAATGAAAGTCGAGATGAATGACCACACAAGGCTCAGATGAACACACAGTAGTGTAAGCACTCCACCCAACTGAGCTTGACTGTTTTAAACTGGCTTTTAAAAAGTAAGGGCAAGAGAATTGATTCATTTTTATTTTCACTACTTCTTGGCAGCTACTTATAAAGCACCTCAGCAAATGCCATGTAGAATAAATTTTCCATTCTCTACACCAGGTCTGAAAAGCAAGCATGCTATTATCTTGTACTATAAATAATAATTTTGAGTCTAATCCTACATAGTGACATACTACATACAATGGTATAAAAAGTGTAAAACAAACAAACAAAAAAATGGGCCTGGAGAGATGGTTCAGTGGCTAAGAGTAGGCATGGGTCTTCCAGAGGACATGAGTTTGGTTTCCAGAAACCATGTCAAACTGCTCATAACCAACTCTAACTTTAGTTCCAGATGACTCTGACCTTCTTGGTGACTGAATACATGTGCTCATTCACACACACACACACACACACACACAGAGAGAGAGAGAGAGAGAGAGAGAGAGAGAGAGAGAGAGAGAGAGACATATGTAATCCTTTGAAAACTTTCTAAACTCAGCAAACCCTCTCTGTTATAATTTCTTTCTCTTTGCTAGTGAATGTGCTCGGTATTGACTTTTAAAGATCAGTCTATTACGAAGGCTATCTATCTCTTTGTTTACTTGTCCTCACAATAAAACAATGGGTCTTTAAACTATTACATGTAGACAGACTGAGGACCTGAACTTTTATCTTGGAATGATTCAGCCCATCCAACACTGATTCAAGCTCTGTTACTGACATTGTGACATGGGACAACTTATTAGTTCTCTTGAACTTGAGTATTCCATTCATAAGCTAGAAATTATAAAAGCTCCCTTTCTGAATGATGTTAAGATTTAAAGAAACCCATACATTCCCAAAATACCTTCTAAAAAACAAGGCACCAGGCAAGTGGTCTCTGCCTAATGTAACTAGAATGACCCTTATGTTCAAGGTCTTCTGTTAGATATCAAAGGTGAGACCAGTGACACCAGATCACTGTGAGTAACAGACATTGAGAAAAACATATTTAACTGTGACACAGGTTAAAGGGAAGTCATACAATTTAATTAGATTGTCTTTACAGAATTCTTCATGTGAGCTATTTTGAGGAGAGGTTAAAAACTTAAATCTTGAAACAGACCAAGAAGGTTATGCCCTAATATTTGAAAGTTGAGATTGAGAATAGCAGAAGAACATGTATGCAACCTAAGAGAAAACAGAAGGTGTGTGGCCCTCAGGAGGTAGGCTGCAGGGAGCCTTGAAGGCAGAGGGAGAATGGGTAGCCCCATGAAAGCTTAATGTGCGTAATTTTAACATAGCAGGAATATGGAATCAATCTGACTTAATTCTAGATATTTTTTTAATGAGGAGATAGAATCTAGATTTGAATATAAAATCTTTAGTTTGGGGATTATAGGGGTTTGTAGACGATTTGCCTAGCACATAGAAAGCCTTAGATCCATCCTTCACAAGCACTAGCAAGCATAAACCTGCAGTGGTCATGGTATGTTTTTCTAATACCAACATGTGGTGAGTAAAGACAGGCAAATCAGAAGTTCATAGTTATCCTCAGCTACAGTGGGAATTCAAGGTCAGTCTGGACTATATGAGATCCTGCTTCAAAGGAGAGAGAAACAGAGACAGACCGAGACAGAAAGAGACAGAGACACAGAGGCCGAGAGACAGAGAAAAAGAAACAGAGAGACACAGAGGCAGAGTGACAGTGGCAGACAGAGTCAGAGAGAAACAAGTGAGGTAAAGAGGAAAGATGTAGGGAAGGGAGAAGAAAATAGGATAGGTGGACTACTAATGACAGTAAAACTAACATCAGTTTTAAACGTGAATGCATATTTATGCTGAAATAATTCCTGGCCTAATATTGTAGCCTGTAAGTCAAGTGTAGATTCAGGTCTGCTCATGGGTCTGAAGCCTCCTAAAGTGAGAGAGAAGCCGTGAGCTGAATATACAAAGGTTGGAGCTGAGTTGCTGCCATGTTCACTAAAATAAAATTGGTCATGTGGAATGTGGGTGTTCTGATGTTATCAGAGACAGAAGTCATAAGAAAAGAGAAAGTCCAAGCCGAGGCCTGGCTATGATGGGAAATGACCTCTGATACCATCTTTCCTTCTATGAAAATGAAGTTTTCTTCCCCCAACCCCACCCCAACAACTTGCTAAACACTTCTCAAGTCTTCATTGCATCAAGATGAAACTGATACCTGTCACTGTGTCCAGAATCCTCCACTATAACAAAGAGTATTTGGACAATAGGTTGGTATAGAGAAATGTATGTTGACAGTCATGGCCCATCTAAGATCAGCTGAGCCACTGTGACCCCCAGACTCTCCCAAAGAAATAAATGTGCAGCTGAGTTCCACTATTTTTACAGCAACATATTCATGATGCTTCTGATAACAAAAGGGACCTTGTGCACAAAGCCAAATAACACTAGAAAATAAAATAAAATTCAGCCAACAAAAAGATTATGTTTGATTATGAAAATAGTGGCTTACTCACAAAATGACAATCTTAATCTTTTTTCTTCCTTTTTTGTTTTTGATCTTTGATCTATTTGTTATTATTTTTTAGAGGTGATGCTAGGGACCAAAGCTCAATTCTGGAATCTTTCACAGGAGAGGCAAACACTCTAATACTGAAACAGATCCCAAGGGAGCACCCTGTTTATACTGAGATCTTAGACATAACACCAAATGAAATGATGAAAGCTGAGCTTGACAATCTGTAGAGTACTTGTACATAGGGCTGGCTTATGTGGAGTAAAAGAAAGACCAATGTTAGCAGCGTTAATACAATATAGATTGGGGGACGGTTTCTTTCTATTGTAATTATATACATGCAGGTTTGAAACCATTCAAACCAACTCCTTCGATCTAAACCGCTGAAAATACAGTGATTTTCTTTTGTTACACATCTTCCAACAATACGAGCTGTGGCTGCAGAAGTGAAAACAAAGTGTGGAGGCTTGCAGCAGACAGCAAGCAGTATCTGAGCTGGCAAATGGATATGTATAACTATAAACACGATGCAAAAACACAGCCATGACTGTAGAAGAAACACATGGAGATGATGTCTTCACCCACATTTTCCTACACACCCTCCAGAAATTCTCCAACTACTGGGCTTATGAATATCATAGCCTGCCCCAAAACATATCTTAATACTATTGGACTTAAGTCAGGTTAACTATTGGACACATTAAGTCCCCAGAATACCAGATCTCTGCTTTGTTGTGTAATGTCATCACATGTGTTTCAGAAGAGGCCAATATAAATGCCAGGCACAATGATAAGTGTAGGGTCTTCCTGCCCACCCATGGTCATCCACAAACTTGCCCATGGGCAGCTTTCCCCTCTGCTTGCATTACAAGCCTTCTTCCCTAATTCCTTGATATTCAACCTTGGTTTGAAGAACAAGACTATTACTGCCTAAATCATCAGCCATTGGTAGAGGACCATGTACAGATTGTATAGTTGATGGAAAAAGGAATTGTGCCACCCAAAGTCAGAATGGAAGTAATATTGAGATGCTTTAGAGGACGTGGGAAGGTTAGTTCTTGCCTGGGAAACCTTAAGCTTGAAAGGCTCGTCAGCCCTAACTGGACACTGGGATCTGGTATTCAACTTTACCAGGAAATTCTGCTGAGAGAGAAGAATATCTGGGGCTTCCTTGTAACTTCCCCTCCAGCTTCAGAGTAACTAGAAAAGTGGAAAACAAAGAACAGATATGAGAGGCAGGCAGCACGTACTACACAGCAGGGGTGTGATAAGGATCAGGTAATAATGGCTTCTCACCGAGTCATCCAAAGTATTTCACAGTTTTTCTGGTTCAGCCAGTTAGGGTTGAGGAAAAGAACACCCCCTCAGTAAATGAGGCCCTTTGGAATGAGGGCTGGGGTTTGTGATAAGCTTAGTGGGGATGTGTCCTCCACCCGCATGAGGGTCATTATATATATCAGCCAGGAAGCATGAGTCATTTTTCACCCAAATTATGTGTCTCAAAAAAAGAAACTCTCTGTATTTACTCTGACTCCCTAACCTGTTGCTAGCATCTGTCATTCAAAATGAGCTAAGGTCATTTACATTCTTAATCACAGTACTCCATATCTTACTGTTCAAATTCTGTCCTGGTTCATCTGAGGCACGCATGGAGTTCCCTGTGACGTCAGTAATAAGTGACCTATTTATCTCAACCCCTGAGGTTGCTGATCTGAAAGTAGAAATTTTAAGACATAGAGCATCACAAAATCATTACTTTCTTGAATGCATACTTAGTAATGTGCAGGGAGGATAAAACAGAATGAGGTGGAAAGGCAGAGGGAAGCATCCTCTGAGATGCCTGCGTTGCTGTAACTAACTTATTGGGAAAGTTAGAACTGCCTCCCTGAACATCAGATCAATGTTTCTATAATCAGAAATGGTCTCGGTGTTACCACACACCTTCAGTTAAAGACTCCTTCAGTGAGTTACCAAGGGATAACAGGTCCAGACTCTGAGTTAACAAAACATTACCTCATCCACAAACAACTCCATTAACTGTTCAGACCCTAAGGTCAAAAATCCTTTTTCTAAGTTTCTGGAAGTTTCTCTACTTTCAAAGCAATTACAGACATGACCTTTCTGTCTCCCTAAGAACAGACAGCTTGAGGCAACTTCGTCCTAATCAATACAGGGAGAAAAATCTCAGGACTTCTTTAAAATGTCTTCACAAAGAGGTACCATGTAATTTTAAGAAAACACTAGTTCTGACTTACATGAAGATGAGTATGAAGGGGAAGAACTCAGCAAGTACACTGCCAGTGTCGGGGTAGGTGGGAAGAAATATTCTAGAAGCTAAGAGAAAATGGGGGCATGGAAATAAGAGAGTTTGGGGGCGTGGAGAATTATTGGACGGATTCTGCATGACTCCAATCAGTTTAGAGGCAGAGAGACAGATATCACCTCCCATTTAGTTCAAGTATTCTCTCTCTCTCTCTCTCTCTCTCTCTCTCTCTCTCTCTCTCTCTCTCTCTCTCTCTCATAGCTAAAGCTCTTCCCAGACTGTAGTGGAAGATAAGAAAACATGTCCACCATGGAGATGATAAAATCAGGAGCTGATGTCATTGGGATGAAAAGAGAAGAGAAGAGAGAGAGAGAGAGAGAGAGAGAGAGAGAGAGAGAGAGAGAGAGAGAGAGAAACAGGACTCCAGCTGTTAAATGAATGCTTACCTGAAGGCAGCCTGGACGCCAGCTGTCTGAATGTCCTTATATAGAAAAGGTGGCTTGATTCAGCTTCTCCTGTCCCTCCAAGGGAAACTGTCCTGTTGGCTAGCTTCAAACAAAAGTAGAAAGCAGAATGATGACTAGAGTCTAGACTGTTTCAAACATCTTGTCATGTTTCTCTTCTGAGTAGGTACCAGACAGGTAAGAACAGAGAGTAATTCGGAGTAAAAGTTTCTTTGAACTACGTCTAATTACAGAAAGGCATCTAATCTGACTACAGTGATCAATCTGCTTGGTCTAGTTCAAAGATCTTCTAAATATGAGCCCATCAAGACCTGCTGCAAAGCTCTGTCCTTTCGTTAAAAAGTCCCACAACCCAAAACAAACAAAATAAGACAAGAGAAGCACAGGAGTCTAAGTCACTTCCATGTAAGAGGGGAAATAAGTCTTTAAAGAGCTAATTTACCTATAGAATTCAGAAAAGTTGCATTTAAATATTATTTAATAGAGATAATCAAATAATTATTTAATGGAGATAATCAAATCAGACTGTATTAACTTTAAAGCAAGGGGAGCTACATGTAAGAAATCTTCCTTATAAAAGACACAAAATTTACAATTGATCTCTGTATAGAATTATCAACATCATTTTATATGTGATTGAGTGTGCACATCTTGTCTTCTTTAAATTTTTAAACTAAGATCTCACTATGTAGTCTTAGCTGATGTAGGACTCAGAGAGAATCTCCTGCCTCACTAGTGGTGGGATTAAAGGCATGCATCACCAGGCCTGCCTCTCTCAGTTTGTCTTATGTCATGAATCTCTTTAAAGGAAGGGCTGAGATTTACAACAGGTCTTGATGGACTTATCTTTAGAAGATCTTTGAGTTAGACCAAGCAGACTGATCATTGTAGTCAGATTAGATTTCTTTTTGTAATTAAGTGTAGTTCAAAGAACTGTTTGCTCCATATCACCTGTCTACCTCATTCACTCTTTCTTTTGAGCCCTGGTCTATTTCTAAGCCTGGAAATTACTGGTCCACTTAGGCTGGTTGGCCAGAGAATATCAGAGATCCATCCTATTTCCCACCTCAACCTACATGGAAATACAGGCACACTGGGGACCTGGATTCATGTCCTTATGCTTGCAGAGCAAGCATTTTACAAATGAGAGATAATCCAGCCCCTCTGGTACCATTTCTCAATAGTAAGAGTCTCAAGAACATTGTCATGACAACCTAATAAACCTGAAAGAAAACATATGCTGTTGGTTTCTTTTCTCTTATTTTCTTTACTTGCTAGAAAAGTACTGTAACTTTGAGAGTTAACACTTTCATTTCCTTAAGTATAATTCCCTAAACATATTCTGCAAACTTTATGTCCTGCTTTCTATTGAAAAGCTGTAGTATGATTTTAATTCCCTCTTTCCTTATGAATTAGATTTCCCCCCACTTCACTTCCCTGGCTTCATCTTTTTCTTCAAAGGAGAAATGATTTCATCTTGAGGACAGGAAAGTTTATTGACTTCTCCATATTCTCAATACTATGTTAACCCTTTCCCTACCTAAAGAGTTTTTTCTTATAAACATTGAGTCATTTTTGTACTCTGTTCCTGAATTACATATTTCCTTTAAGCAATACTAGAGGCCAATGGCTTCTGTGCCTAGCAGCTGCTTCAGCAGCTCTGCCAAGTGCCTTCGGTGTTACTTCCTTCCCCAGGCACCAGCTCCACTCTGTTTTGAGCTCTACAGTGAGACACTGTGCTCACCTTCATTTTACTATGCTGGTGGTTTCCACTTTGCTCTTTCCTGGACTCGAAGTATTTGGAATTCCCCGACATGATGATAATCTCTGGTTTTCCCTATTAAATTTGCCTGCATATTAGAACCACATCTCCAATTTTTAGAAATTTTTATTATTAAAGAATAGCATGGATATTTTTATAAAACAGTAAGTCTATAAATAAAAGAAAACTTCTCTGAAACCATGTTTTAAATCATCAATGCTGCCCTCACTTTCAATTTTTCTGAACTATTAATGAACTCTAGTTAATGTGAAGTGACATTCTAGGTTTTGTTTAATATTAGGTTGATGTAATTTATCATCCACTATTGACTAATGTCTTGAAAGGTGAACAATGACTTAGCCTTATAATCTTATTAAAGTAAAGTATCTCAGTATATTTAGGGAGTTTGCCTCCCACAGGAAGGTTTCTTACTACACTGGCTATCAACCTCCAGTCTCAGAATCAACTGTCTTCAGCTCCACAAACCTGGAGACAGGACACTGTAAATTGCATCTAGTAAAATCTTCCCCAGCAAGGGATACTAGAAAGATGCTGCAGATTGGAAGAGGACAGTAGTTCCTGTTTGCTGCCTGGAACTTCCTGTTGACTTCCTGTCTTTATGAACACACACTAGTAAGACTGACTCACTGGGGAACAATAGTTCTATTGATGGAGATTTTGTATCACAACACTTAAACCCTGGCCCCTACATTCAGGGACAGGTCCATTTAAAGGTACAAACCTGTGATGCCTCTGTCATGTCTAGGAATGCTGTTGATGCACCTGTCCGTTTCTGAGTTCTTCACGATGTCTGCTAAGTCTTCAGTCTTTCATTGCAGCTGCATCACTATTCATGTTTTTTTGTTTGTTTGTTTGGTTGGCTGGTTTTTGGTTTTTTGGTTTTGTTGTTGTTTTTGTTTGTTTGTTTGTTCATTTATTTTGTAATACATACCCTAATACATACCCACAAACCTCTGTCTTGTTGGTTTTCTGATTTTAATTGCCTGTGATAGCTAAACTATATGTGATCGGTGTTTCCAAGAGTTGTGTTTGCCTCTATATCACACAGCTTCACAGAGTATACATAGAGAACACAACCAGATACGCTAGATAAAAAATAATTCTAAAGTTGAACGTTGTGACTCAGACAGTAGTTCCCTTTGCAGGAGAAAGAGGATGAATGGAATCGTTAAAAATCTAGAAAGAAAGCAGAAGGGAGAAGTGAGATCATAGAACCTCACCCCATGAGTCATAGCAAAGTTTTACAGAGCAACATGTAGTTTCATGTTAGGAAACATGAAGACTATGACAAAATAATAACAATAGCCTAAAGAAAATCTAAATGTCTGATATATAAGTTATCAGGGGAAAAAGCCAAGCAGAAGTAATTATTTAGACACTTCCCTGAGGAAGTGAAATGACCTGACGTGGAAAGAAGCTGTGTAGGGAAATGCAGAATAATGGGGTATGGGCCTTGAGAAGCACTTATGGGAGAGATGGGATCAGGATCATTTTAGATCGGTAGGGAATGTCTGTACAAAAGAGGCTAAGGTTTGGCAAATTGGAATAAATATGTTTGTCTGCCTTCAAATAATTTATCAGAGCCATAATTATTAATGTAGCTGTATTTGGAGATAGAATCTTTGTAATGAAGTCTAAATGAGGTCCTCTGGGTGAAGCCCACATCTAGGAATTATTGCCTTTGCACGAAGAGGTAAGAGAGGTCTTTTTTTTTTCTTCCTCCATATTGAAGACACTGGTTTTTTTTTAATTGGATATTTTATTTATTTACATTTCAGATGCCATCACCTTTCCCCATTTCTCCTCCCTAGAACTCCCATCCCATCCCCCTCCTCCTTTTTGCTTTTGTACCATTTTAATTACATGCAAGTACTAAGCTAAGTTCTAGGTTCAGAAACTAGCAATGCAATAGATGCAAATAATCAAGGAACAAGCAAGACAATAAACACATTGATAAGTATTATGACTTATCTTTATACAAGGAAGATAATATGAACTTCAAAATGCACGAATAAACTGTGGAAAGTACCCACAAAAGACTGGAAAATGTCCTTTTCTGTCTCCCTTCACGGCTTCACTGAACAGTCATTACAGTGGGCTAACAGCTTCATCAGGGAGAACCATCTAATCTAGGTAATGTTTGACGTAGGCGAATTAAAATGAAAGCTTGATTTCTTTAAAAGACTGTTTGCTAAGTTTCCCCTTTTCAGTCAATGCTTCTGAAACACAGCATTGATGCCAATGCTTCAACACTATCAATGGTACGATGAGATACTATTAGTATTGTATGTATGCCTATGCATGGACTGTGTGTGCACATGTGTGCCTGTAAGGGAGGAGATGAACCTTAAGCATCATTGCTATCCACCTTCTGATTTTTGAGACAGAGTCTTCCACTGGCCCATGTCACTAGGCTAATAGGCCAGTGAGCCCCAGGAACCTACCTGCCTCCACCTCACTTGCATGAGATTACAAGTATGTGCTACCACTGTAAGTTCTTTCACGTGGCTCTATAGCTTGTACTCAGGTTCACATTCTTGAGTGACAGACATTTTACCAACTGAACAATTTCCTGAGCCCCTAATTTTCAGTCAATATAAGTCAGAAAGAAACATATAAATTCATTTGTAAATGTCATGTGCACAGCTATTTTTATTCTTCATTGAGGTGCCCCCAAACCTTTGCTATTTTCTATATACTAGTAAATGAACAGAACACATGGAGGATTGTAATTTTGCACTGGAAGTTCAACATAGAATAATTCAAACGCTATTTGTGCCATATATTCCAATGCATTATTGTTCTGCGAATACCTAAAACAATTATTTCTGAGCGTCCCATCTGTCTGCCTGTGTCAAAGACACAAAGCTTGATAGAGATTAATACCCCTGAAATTTGCCTTGTCATAAGCTTCTATACCCAGTGGCAGGAATAACATACCTGTTACTCATTGAACATGTAGAATGCACCAGGTAGTGGCTTATGGACTTTATGCTTACCCGTTCTTTTGCTTCTTACCATATGAGGGTGGCATTATTTTCACCCACTTTGTTGGTAATGTGTTCATATGAGTTCTTGATGTTAGTTGGAAGTCTCTTCCACGGCAACCAAGCCATGATTAGAAAACTGTCTAGCTCCCTGTTTAAGCAGAATAGGTTTTGTTACAACTTCCTTGTAATTTAGAGAAGAATAAAAACACTCATGATTTATTATGAGGTCAATGCTAGTTGAGAGGAGATACTCAACATTAGAATAAAAAATGAAAATGATAGTTTCCATAAAGCTATTAGAAACCACAACTCATTTCATTCCTGGCATATTGTATAATTCTCTAGACAATGAGATCATAAACAAGAAAATCCCACAGGCAAAATCCCCCCAGAAAGTCCTAAATATTTTAGAACTTTCGGTTATATTTCTCTTTATAATTATGATCTCAGACAAGAGTCAGTTGCCAATAAAAGATTTCCATGTAAGAAATACTGCTATAACAACAAGTATTAAAGTGCTAACAGTGTTCTAAGAAAGTCAAAAACTTAAGTGTCTTTTTATACATCAACATAAGAAAAGCAAATGACAGTGTATTTTCTTGGAGAACTCTGAAGTGTTAATTACATTGTCAAAAGTGAAGATTACATCATACAGGCAGCCATCCTCTCGACTCAGTCATCCATCAAACACTGACTTTCTAATTTGAATATTCACCTGTTTGGATAATCAATTTTAATTTGGTTACATGTTTTTCTTAAGAATGAATCATACTAATCCAAAGGCACAGGGGACTCAAAACAATTGAATAAGATTTAGTGACTGTTCTGAGTTCGAAGCCAGCCTGGTCTACAGAGTGAGTTCCAGAACAGCCAGGACTACACAGAGAAACCCTGTCTCAAAAAAAAAAAAAAAAAAAAAAAAAGATTTAGTGACTGACCATGCAGTTTTATCTCTGCCCTGATTTGTCTTTGTCTTTCGGGCTACATTCAATCATGACAGGATCTTAGCAATTCAAGGCAGCCTGGTTTCTTCATATTACAAGAAAGCCAAGTTCAGTAAGAGGGTATCATTTGGATCTTATACTAGCACAAGATCCCTGAATATGCCAAAGACAGAGTAGTCTGGGGACCTGCCATTACAGGTACTGTTCTCTCATTAGTTTCAACAGGTTTGAATTTTTTTCAGAATTTTTAACAGGTTTGAATTTATGCTTTGTGGTACTATTGACCCTCTCCACTCAAAGGGAGGCTGGTTAACCAACAACTTTGGCTTGCCTAAGAAACTGCCACCAGCCATGCAAAAACTTGGTCTGTACCCAGACATGCTGAGCACAAAGCTGCCTTGCAGCAAGGTCCCTGGATAATGACTCTACCGAATAAAGGTTGAGAATCGTCAGGTTAAATTATATTGTGAGGATGGAAGCCTGGAGCCCTCTCTCTCTCTCTCTCTCTCTCTCTCTCTCTCTCTCTCTCTCTCTCTCTCTCTCTCTCTCTCTCTTTCTCTCTTTCTCTCTCCCTATCTATTTCTTGTCCCTCCATCCCTCCTTCCCTCCCCTCTCTGAGAGCAATGTAACCAAAAGCTCCAACTTATCTATTGTTATTATGCTGTTTATTAATCAAATGATACCAGTAATTTCCCAAGCAATGTGGAGAGTGGCTGGCATTTGTCTTATTTCATAGAACAGGAATGTAAAACTTGAAGAATTTTCAACAAAGTCAGGAGCCATCTACTAAATGGCAGAGCTGAGATCTCCCCTCCTTTCCCACCTGCTCCAAACTCAGACTCTTGCACAAAGTGCTCATGAATTTGACAGTCAGCTTTACTCTGTTATTGGATCCCCATCCTAAAGCAGCTAATTTTTTTTTTTTTTGCATGTAAGTGTGTATGTTAAGTGTGCATACCAGTCCCTTTCAATGCTAAATTTAGGAGGGAAGCCAGTTTAAATATGTTCTTAAAGGAAGACATATCCAAAAGGGAAGTGAAGGCAGTGCTTCTGAAACCACAAGCTAAATGGGTCACAAAGCTAAGAGCTCTTTTCTTAACATTTTACAGGGGGAAAAAAAAGATAAAAAGGCTATATGCCCCTTCTTCCTCTAAGAAAAAAAACACTATTAAACTATTAACATTTTCTCTGACTCATATATTGCCAATCTTTGTTCTCTGGGTGAGCTAACCCTCACCTGTAAAAGCCAAATATCATCAGTTCAATTAAACAAAGATCTCATACCAGACAGGCATTGAGAGCCAGTTGAGGGTAAAGCTCTGTCTTAGAAAAGCATCTGAGACACTTTCTCCCCAGAAATCAGTGGTAATGATAAGCAACTTCATAGAGATAAATCCTCCTCAAACCTTCTAGAATAACTTTCCTCTTTTGTTGTAAGCTGGCAACCAAGAAATTCAGAGGGATTTCTTGAAGTCTATTTCACAGCTGTGTCTCTGAGGTGGCAAAATGCAAGGTAAAAAAAAAAAAAAAAAAAAAAAAAAAACCAGCAGAAATTACTTAAAATGCAAAAGTCGCAAAGGGAGTTATTGTGGTGGGTTGTTACAAATGACTTTAGAGACTTGGGGAGGCTAAGTCCTCCAAATGCACTGAGAAGCAGACATTCCATCTGAAGATGGCAAGCCTCTCCCAGCACTGCTCGTGTGTTGGAGCACCCTTTTATTAAATTACAGTGTTTTATAACCAGTGAATAAAATCAGTATCATGTTTACTATGCAAAATCCCTGCTATTTTGCAAATGGATGTATATATGTATATATATTTTAATATAAGATTGAAATTTAATATTGAAAGCACCAAGCGATAAAAACCAACCCACCTAGTTTCAAACCCTGCTTAAATTATTTTTTTTTGAATTTTGTATCTAATAACATAGTACAATAATACTGAAACGAGATTAACGCTATGATAGTATTTGTTTAGGAAACCGAGAGTGTTGCTATGGAAACGGTCATTCTGCATATCTATGGAAACAGAGACAGTGTTGTAAATAGTGATACAGAAAGGGGAACCTTGTAAACTTAGCTTTCCATTCTAAGAAAAAGAGAGAGTATGGGGTTGTCAAACAAGGAAAAGTATATTTTCTTGCAAAAGAATGATTTTTTTTTATTATATTCTTTTCTCATAATAGGACTTTTAATCTGAGGTTTCCAGGTTTGATTCTTCAGTAATCTGTCAGTTACTGTGTTCTTATTGATGATCCAAACAAAGACTAGATCTATGAATGTGAAAATTCACTGGAAATTTCTTTTCACTCAACTTTAGTCTGATAACATTTTATCAGCCAACTACGTTTCCTTCTACTAATAAAGTAGGGAATGTTGCAGAAAGTATATGGTTAATCTAAATAAAATTTGTGAGTCTAAAGTAACGGCTTTTGAAAATGCTTGTGTAATATACACTACACAGTTGTATTTAATAACCCACAGTGTGTGTGAGTTATTAAAATAAATTTAGGGTAGGACAAGTGACCAAGTGTTTGAGGCAATGACCTCTAAAACATAAGCGAGTTCTCTTTTATGCTGCAAACGCACGAAACTATTATTGGAATGCACGTGACCTTGTAGCGACTCGAGCCTTTGATTCCCTGAGTATGTCATGCCTGACTGAAAGGTAATTATTATTTCTTATTTTCCTTTCAACGTCTAATGTAGCCAAGACAGCTATCACCAGGAAAATAGTGCCATGCGCTGTAGAGTGAATGCAGAACGTTACTGAATACCGTAATACCTAAAACAGAAGCACACAAACCCCCCTCGGACACTATTCTTACCCAAATCCTTACTAATAATAGATAAAGGGTCTGCACACTTACGAATGCATGAAGGGTCATCTCATTTCATTTTAAAAGGTAAGGGATGACGGACGTAATGTCAACACTGTGGTTTGAGGGAAGCAACAGAAAGGAAGGGCGGGCGTTGGTTCATGGCCTTGTCACCTAGATGAAGATACAAGTTCCAGACCACCTGGCCGAGTCCTGGCATCTCATGCTCTCTTCTTCCTCTTTTCATTCGTTTGTGTTTAGCTCTGTTGTTAAGAGTCCACAGAGATGGACTTGATAGTCATCGGGGAGCTGACAGCCGTGCTGTCTCCTATTTGTCAGTTCGTGAATGCTTCTAACATTGTGGCAAGCAATTATTTCAAATTAATCTCTGTTGTGTACTTTAGATTTTATTTTAATCTAAGATTTTTGTTTTGTTTGTCATTTTTAAAGCTTTCTTAACACAGCCTTATGCTATTCACTTTGATAACTCAATTAAAAAGTTAAAGTAACTTTCAAATGATGTTATAGAAAGGTATGAAGCTGGGAACAGGCTCTGGAGCAGCTGCCCACCATGGGCCCATCAGAGCTACTCCATTCTCTTTGAAGTGCTAGCCCCTCTGACTAAAAAATATGAATGACTACTATATTACTAGACTGTGATTCTTTCCAGTTTACTGTTCTGAGGTTCTATGGTTAGTTTTCAATAACTTTTGAATTTTAAAATAACTATTAAGTAACTAGGGACATAGCTCAGTTGCAGAGTACTTGCTTAAATGTTTGAAGCCCCAAATTCAATCCCTACCAATATATAAAATGCCTTAACACCAGGAATTCCAGCAGTCTTCCAGGGGAGGCAAAAAGGTCAGAAGTTCAAGTTCATTTTTTCTGGATAGGGGAGTTCCAGGCCAGTCTGAACTACATGAGACCTTATTTTACACCAAAATATACATTTAAAGTTGAAAGCTAGGAAGTGGCTCAATGAATAGAACATTTCCAAATTTTCAATTACAAGGGCCTGAGTGTAGCTTACCCCAACTCGTGTAAAGCCATGTGTGGGATAGCTCATGTGTGTAATCACAGTTCTTCTATGGCTGAGGTAGAGAAGGGAGAATCCCTGAGAGCCTGCTATATACAGCAGTGAAGTAAAAAGAGTGTCTCAATAGGGTAGAAGATGAGAACTGACGTTCAAGGCTGTCTTCTTACATCTGCATAAGTACACTGGCACACACACATGCACACGCATGCACACAGAGAGATAGAAATACATATAATAACCATTAAGACCATGCTTCTCCTCAGAGAACTTTAGCTTTCTACAATGCAGATCGCATTTAGAGTCTCTATATGTGTGAAAATATGTGGGATTTACTGAATATCTGTTGTGTGCCAAGAGCTCTCTCATCAGCTGGGACAAAAGCAGCCTGAGATCCCCATACTCATAGCAAGAACACAGGAATTACCTGAATTCAGGTGGGCTCTCTATGCAAGTGGCCTATGAGATCCCAAGAACCCCATCTTCACATGTCTAGCTATTCTTCTCTGTAGTCAGTACCTTCAAATTCATAATTATATTATCATTGAACTTGTATTTTTAAGCAAAGACTTTTGGGGCAATGAATCACAAGCATGGAGAGAGGAGAGAGAGAAGGATGGGAGATGCTGAAGTGAAACCTCAAGCCCCGGGATTTCATTCTAGTTAGTTCCAGATGGTGTATCTAAATACCCCAGGATAGATGACTTGAATTTCAAGAACATGTTAATATTTGGGAGTCTAGAAGTTCAACATCAAGGTAACAACTGACTCAATTTCTCCTGAGGGTTCTCTGTTCTGCTCCTGTATTGCCACCTTCTTCCTACTTTGTCCTCAGATGACAGAGTAAGAGATGAGAGAGAGAAAAAGGGGGGGAGAGATACAGAGACAGAGAAATAGAAATGGCTCTCTCTTTGAGGTCACTTATGACATGAACCTTTATAAACGAGGACCTATGTCTTCTTTTAATGTTAACTACTTCCTTACTCACAGGACTACACTAGAGAGCTTGGGACTTAATACATGAGTTGGGAAGAAAGACAATTAAATCTACTAAAACATTAACCTATTTTTGTTTATATGGTTTTCAAAAACTAGGAACAAGAACAAACTGTCAAATTACAAGTAGTTAATGGGAGTTGATATATCTGTTCAGTATTATATGTTTCACGGCTCTTAGAGGTAGCACAAAGGCTTTCCATATAGGATAACTGAACATTCACACATAGTCTGCATGAATACTGTTCACTGAAACCCATGTGAAGAAAAAGACCATGCTTAGGAAAAATATGACTTAAAAAAATCATAAAAACAATGGTAGTCTTTAGGTGCCAGGGTATTGGACAGTTTTTATTTCTGGTCTTCAGCATCTTTCAGTATTCTTTCAAGAATACTTAACACTTTTTCACTAAAAGACAGCTTTAATTATCCTACTAAATTTATTATTATTTGTTTTCAAAATAACATAAATACATGATCAAGTGCATTTCAAATTAGTGTGTAGGTTTCTTATGGGATTTTAAATTTATTTATATTTATGTAAATTTATAAATTTATTTATTTTTCTTTTTTATTGGTTACCTTATTTATTTACATTTCAAATGTTATCCCATTCCCTCTTTTCCCTCTGCAAACCCCCCATCCCATCCCCATCTTTCCTGCCTCTATGAGAGTACGCCCCCACCCCACCCACTCCTGCCTCATTAGCATTCCCCTTAGCATTCCCCTACACTGGGGCAGTGAGCCTCCAGAGGACCAAGGGCCTCTCCTCCCATAAATGCCACATAAGGCAGTTCTCTGTTACATATGCAGCTGGAGCCATGGGTCCTTCCATGTATACTCTTTGGTTGGTGGTTTAGTCCCTGGGTGCTCTGGGGAGGTCAGGTTAGTTGATATAGTTGTTCTTCCTGTAGGGTTGCAATCCCCTTCTGCTCCTTCAGTCCTTCCCCTAACTCTTTCATTGGAAACCCCATGCTCAGTCTGATGGTTAGCTGGGAGCATCCTCATCTGTGTTGGTGTGCTGGCAGAGCCTCTCAGGAGACAGCTATACAAGGCTCCTGTCAGCAAGCACTTCTTGGCATCAGCAATAATGTCTGGGTTTGGTGTCTGCAGATTGATAGATCCCTAAGTGGGGCAGTCTCTGGATGGCCTTTCCTTTAGTCTCCACTGTACTCTTTGTTGCTACATTTCTTTTAGACAAGAGAAATTCTGGGTTAAAATTTTGAGATGAGTGGGTGACCCCATCCCTCAACTGGGGGTCGTGCCATTAGAATTTGTAACTGAAAGGTTACAGATTTGTATTAAAGGATTTTTTTATAAATATTATTTTCATTTGTGTGTGTTTGTTTGTGTCTGTACAAATGCACTTGCACATGTGTATGTGGGTGCCAGAAAAGGACATCAGACACCCTAGAGACAAAGTTTCAGGCTTTTGTGAACTCCTAAGTTTTTACATTGGGATCTAAACCCTAATCCTCATGACCTCACATGGTCACTCAGTATCTCTCTAGCCTTTGACTCTTAGTTCTTGAATGTACTTTGGACATGCTCATATACACTTATGGTAATAAAAATATTCTATACAAGTGAATGTTAAAGTCTTTTTCATATGTTGGCAAAATATTCCTTTTTCAAAGCAAATTTTACTCAGTATTACAATATACAGTAGGATTGGAGAGAAAGGTGTCTGGAAGAAGCCAGGCTATTGTGGTCCTTCCCACACCTTCCCTGAAAGCAATTAGAGAATTCTCTGCTTAACCCCAAAAAAACTCATGAGTAAAAGCTCAAAGTCCTGGAAAGAGCACAGGCAAAGAATCCCGGCCAGCACTCCCACCACACGGTGTCAATGGATTGCCTATTCTCAAGTGGCCTCTCCCACTCCAAGGATATTTAATTCTGTTTGCTAGGGTTAACCTCCCGAGCAACATTTTTAAACTATCAAATATGAACCTCCAATATAGCAATGAGAGCTAACCAAAATCATCGTCTTTAATTTAGAAGTATCTTTGTAAGAGAAACCTTCATGGTTGAGTGCGTTCATTCATAATAAATAGAAGCTGTGTGTACTGGAACACATATGTGCCAAGGCTTGAGCTTAAAGACAATTTAGTAGAGTCGGTTCTTTCCCTCCAGCTTTACTTGAGTTCTGAGGATCAGACTCAGATGGCCAGGCTTATGCAATTTTTACCCAATGAGCCAACTTGCTAGCCCCACAAGTTTTGTTTTGTTAAGTTTTGTTTCTGTAGTTGAAGAAAAAAGCAATTGTGTCACCGTTGAGATGATGAATTTTATGTCGAGTCAGCTGGCTGTGGTGTTCAGATGTATCATCACATATTAGTCTGAATGCTTTTATAAGATGCCTTTGAATGAGATTTAGATGTAAGTTGGTTGACTTTTATACCATCTTTTTTTTTAAAATATAATCATGTAGAGCTAACCCAACCAATGGAAGAGCACAAAATGAAAGGATGAGTCTCCCTAAGCAAGTGGAGATGCCCATGGGCAGCCTCTCATCCATCTTCTCTAGGTTTGCTTCTTCCTATATTTGTATTTAAAGTACTACTTATTCCTCTGTCTATAGTGTCCCTATGACTCTAGCAAAAATATTTGATGCACCAATACTTCATAAGCATCTGAGTGAAGTTTGTGAAACATTTTATATATATATATATATATATATATATATATATATATATATATATATATATATGTGTGTGTGTGTGTGTGTGTGTGTGTGTGTGTGTATACATATATATACATATATATGTATATATATTTGTGTGTGTATTTGTCTGTGTATATATGCATGTAATCTATTCAAGTATATCTCATCAATCTTTTTAACCATCATCTGTTTACAGATTTATCGTTCCATCTACATTCCTATTTCTATCATCTATCTGCCTATAATTTAGCCATCTACCTATCTAGATATCTATCTACCTATAATATATTATTTATCATTACAATTAATGAATCCACATTTATTATAAGCTGAAGAAAAAAGCAGTATTTTATATCTTCAGAAAATTCCCTATGAATTTTTCTTTTTACCAATAGAAACAGGGACTTTTTCTCTTTCTCTTGAACTATCTTTTTTCAAATTTTTATATGGCAAACACTCAGAGAGGACATTTATAGTATGTTTCTCAACGCAAAGGACAGACACAATGCATTTAATGAATCCTATCACCCAAGTCTGTCTTCTGAAATGCAATCCATTGTATGTGTAAATCGATGCTTCTTGACCCTCTCTGAGTCACAGCTTAGGACAGAGAAGTAGGAGAACTGAAATTGCTGATACTCTGCCTGTTGCTGCTGCTTGAGTCATAGAATCTTTTCTGTTTTTGAGCTAAAGTATTCATGCTATGGGTCAGCATCCATGTAACTATGTAAATTATCAAATGCAGTGCAATATTGGATCTTTCCCAGTGGGTCAGCATCCATATAACTATGTAAATTGACAAATGCAGTGCAATATTGGATCATTCCCAGTTAATTTCAGTTTTTAAGAACTATTTGAAATGTTACATACTCGGAATCTAGTCACAAACAGTTTAGTTGTGTGAAAACACAATTTTCCAAAGGTAAAGTCTTATTCAGCTCCATTTGTTGTAAATTAAACTAAATGAATCACTTCTCACAAGTAGAATGTGGCGGAAGGAATAGAGTGTGATGTCTAAGACCTTTTGAAGATGTCCCAAAGACTTTCTCCATCCTTCTTGCTCTTGATCACCTTGTCTCAATGAATCTGTTTGCCATAGGCAAGCCATATAGAAGACTCACCAATTCCAGGCTAGCCTCTAAAGGGCTGAAGAATTGACAGACACATTGGCTGTGATGAATGCAGCTGAACAGGGAAAGAAGTTCCTGTGCTCTGAAATTCCTCATGAGCAATAAGACTAAATACATACAGACATACATTCATACATACATACATATATACATTAACAAAATGTTTAAGTTTACCTATAAAATCAGGAAAGTTGATACTACCCATTGTTGATGTAACAGTGGTCAAGACATTAAAGATGTCTGATATTAAGGTAGCATTAGTAATCAACAAAAATCACGATAGTTATCTGATTATTAAATGAAAAGCAAAAGTGTCCTAATTTATTTTCTGTTGCTGTAGCAAGCATCATGGCCCAATCAACTTTGTTAGGAAAGAAGCCATTTTAGCTTAATCTATTGTCAAGAAAGGGCAGGGCAGGAACTCGAGAAGCAACCATGGAGGAATGCTGCCTACTGACTTGCTTCCTCTGATTCACTGAGTTATGCTTGTTATACAGTCAAGGCCCATCTACTTAAGGCTGGTACCACCACAGTACTGTGGACTCTCATGAGTCATTGTCAATTAATAACTTGCTCCACAGGACAATATGAAGGAGATGATTTCTCAATCAAGTTTTCCTCTTTATAAATGGCTTTAGTTTCTGTCACATTGACAAACATGTGACATGCACACTCAGACACAATAGAGTTTGATACATATAAAGCATTGTCTAAAGGGATTGAGCCATGACAGTGACATTCTAACACCTTGAGCATGCATATACTGCTTGGCACCATTCCTGGCACAAGGTATGTAATAATTAAATCTTATTCCCTGCTTGTTTGGTTTCCCAGCACAGGATATTTATGACCACTTGTGTGCTCTAAGCTATTATTTCCCTTCTCCATGTCTGTGACAAATAACTTCTTGTAACTATGCTGCATCAAGAAGAAAATCATCTATCCTTTAGGATTACTAAGCAATAAACGTTAAAATGAGTCATACAAATGAATATTTAAAAGTTACTGTTTTTTAGTCTGATTCTGTTTTTAGATAGAGGAAATTTCTTCACTTAGCCAGGGTCAAAAGGAGAGGAAGCAGTGTGTCATTCCCACCTGAGTAATCCATTACTATACCTGAGGTCTCATACCAAAGACTCTAAATATTCAGTCACACAGTCCAAAATCTGAACAAATGGATCTTTTGGAACATAAGGGAAAATATTAAAGTTTTACATACATTAATATTTATTTGATCCATTAAATTGATGTTTTTATGTGCTTTTCATAATGTTCAGGACACAATAGAAGACATGTGATTATGTAAGTCTTCTGCTTATATATAAAAATTTGTGTATTTGCGTATGTTGTCTACAATTTTACAGGAATAAAAATGCCTTTGGAGCTTGATAATCAAGGACTTTTTATGGACAGTGTTAGGTTCCTGCAAGCATTTGGAGGCCTCTGCCATAGATCACAATTGAAATTAAAATTGTTACTGACAGCATTTACAGGAATCGAAACAAATTGTGCTTCCTATCTTACAAGTGTGTTTCACAGAGAAGTACATGATAAAGTGGCTAAATTTAAGGACCATTTCAGAATTGCAGATAAGAGGCACTCTTTTCTTTGAGACGAAGTGCATCTGTATAATGACCACCAAGAATGAAGTGGTATAGAGCAATAACCAAGTGAAAATCGTTCCTGAGCCAGAATGAGAGACATCATAGAATGTCGTAATGTGACCTAGGTTAGCACCTCTCTTTGCTGTTTATTGACAAGAGGTCTTGGGGTTCTTTTGCAACCCTAGATCATTTATGGAGCCACATATAGCACAGCTAATATCACATATAAGACATATATATGCAAGGTAAGAGGGCACATGTCTGTAATCCCAGCACTTGGAAGGCTGATGTCCTAGAATTGCAAATACAGGGCCAGTCTGGGCTGGAGAGGAAGATCTAGTAAGGTGTGATTAAAATTTGCCCCACGTTTCTGGGACAAATTAGGGCCTTTAGCATGATACTTACCATAAACAGTGTTATTATTCCTTTCCTTCATTTACATAAATCAATGTGTTCAGTGCAGAAGAACTGAAAAACTTCATGCAAATTGCTAAGACAGAGAAAATACCTCGAAATAGGTATTGGCAGTTTGTTCTTGCTTCTCAAAACAGTGTTGGAGGTCTTGTTGGCTCTGTGGATTTTGGAGGTCACATTTGGCATCAACCTATTTATGTATATTTAAGTTATCCCACTAACATATTAGAACCACACTAGCAACTGTGTGTGTGCATATGCTATATGTATGTGCTTTTGTAGTTGTACATTTGTGTGCATTCAGATGGAAGCCAGAAGTTGATATCCAATATCTTCCTTGATCATACCATACCTCTATTTTTGTTTTTAATCATATGTATGCACACGTGTGTGTGTGTGTGCACATGTGTGTCCCTATGTGTGTATATAAGTGCAAGTGAGTGAGTGCAGGTGCCCTTGGAGGAAAAAAAAGGTCACCTGCTACCATGCAGCTAGCATTACGATAGTTGTAAGAGTCCAACATGAGTGTTAGAATAAAAGCATTGGTCCTCTACAAGATCACCCAGTGTGTGTGTTAAATCACTGATCCACTTTTCCAGAACCCACCCCTTGATTTTTCATGCATAGTCTCTCATTGGACTCAGAAATCAGTTTCCAGTAGCCTGGTTGGCTCATGAGATCTAGGAATACACCTGTCTCCACCTGCCCCACTGAGGTTACATATGCACGATGATGTGTTCTTTTCTTACATGGATGTTAGGGATTGTGATTGTGCCAGTATTTTCCATACTGAGCCACCTCACCAGCCCCTACTCTGTCAATTTTTGATACAATAAGAGGTGTGAAACTGTTGTCTTTGACAATATGCACAGCATAGAAGAATTCCTTAATCCTTGGTGATTTTGAGAAGGATACTCAAGGTACAGAGCAAAAATGATCTTATATATAACCCGTAGAATAGCATCGGGGATTCTACACTTAACCTGTAGGGTAGCACTTTAAGGATCTTATACATCATCCATGGATATCATGCTAATGACCCTATGTATCAAACATAGGATAGCATTCTAGGGATCTACACATCACCCTAAGAGAATTCTAGGAACCATTTGTTCAAACTAAACTGGGGGATTTAAAGAACAATGAAGTATTCTGGTGTCTCTCACTATTATTAATGACCAAGAAATTATGCAAAGAATAATTATTTTTAGTGCCACACTGCAATGTTTGCAGTTTCTAAATGAGCCATATTTCCGTTGTGGTTTGGCTTTGTTGCTTCATCTCACTATCTCTGAAATTCTAACTTGCATGTTGGGAATTTCCTCTGTGGAAAACAAAACTACCGTGTTGGGCTATTTGCCACCAGACTAGAGCTGAGTGTCATGCTAAAAAGATGGCAAGGGCAGCTAGAGTGTGTTCCAGCAAATATGGACTATAAGTTGTGCCCACTGACCGAAACTCAGTTCATAGAAAAAAAACCTACTTGAATGAGTAAAAAATACTTTGAAGAAAGCTAATCCCACTATTAAATCCAATAGTATTTGAGACTGGATATTGAAAATACATTTGACATAAAACTTCACAAATGTAAGTACACAGTTTCTCCTCCTGAATAAAGTCCAATTCTCTCAATAGTTTTAAGGGCTAAAGTCATTACCAGACAGAAGAAAAGTTTCCCAAAGTATTTTCATATAAGAAACATTTACATATCTGTGCTAATTATAGAGTTATAAAAGAGTCACCAAGGAAAATTTTGCATTGTGCTTTCCTGTTGTATAAATTTGGATACAGGGTAAATACACATTGTGCTGGAATTTTTTTAATCATAATTACTGAATCATGCCCTACCATATTTATACATTTTGCCTACTCAGACAAGTCTGATCTGTCCATGAACATACACTTTTCTGCATCTCACATCTCATTTCACTGCCGCAAAGACATTGCCATCATTAACATAATATGTCCTTGTAGTTCCTGGGGTTCATATTTTAGCACCTGGATCTCCCAAGGGAATCCTCATTGTATATTGCTCTCCTTATGTCTGTACTCTAGTTGCTTTTGTCATTTAAATAATTCTTCAATAATTCTTCAGAATTGAATATTGGAAACTTTAGTCCATCATCTGCCTTGGTAGGCCTGATTTCTTGTTGGAACTGGATAGTGGAGGGCATGGTTTTGACTTATTGAAGCTCTAGTCAATTCATTTGTGATAATCACTGTAATGAAGTTCTACAAACTGGATTGCATGAATAGTATATATTTGTTGTCACACATTCCTGAATGTTAAGAGTCAGAACAAGGTGCCCACTGGAGTTAGTTTTTTCTGGGGTTATGAAGATTGAGTTCTAGGCACTTTCTTTGCTTCTGAAATTTGACTTGTGAATGTCAGCATTCCATGGCCTACAGATGTATTGTCTCCATCTTCCTTACGTACATGCCTATGATTTACTCTTCTGACGTATAGAACTATCAGACATTTGGAGAAGAGTTTGCCTAATGATCTCATTTTGAAATAATCTTCTAAAGGAACACCCCTTTTCTGTATTTGGTCACATTCTGACATTCTAAAATTGGGACTTTAGCATATACAGTAGGCACAACTCAACCCCAATGTCTAGTAAAGTCTGTATTTCAGAATGCACCCCTGAATCCCACAAGTGGCTGGCTTGAATCCATAGAGCTCTCCCTGTGTGAGATGCTCACAGTCTAGGTAATAAACATGATATAGCCTGTTAACAAGGCTCAAGTTGTTTGAAAATCTCAGTTTCTATCTATGCTTTGCCTTGATTGTGCCTTTAATGATTTTTTTCTTCTTTTTACTCATTCTATGTTCCCAAGATGACAAAGGCAAAAATCATGGCCACTTACTTTCATGTTCCTATATTGAAAGAAAGAAAGTACTATGAAAGTTTTGGTTTTTGTTTTCCTTTCCTTAAAAAATCTAACAGCATGTATAAACTGGCCACCTTAACACAAAATACACTAGGTCTTTAGGAACGGATAATTCCCTCCTCAAAGGTATGATATTTGCTAGAATAAAATCATGTCCCTTTTTTTCTTTTACTTTCAATTTCTTTTATCTAAGAGTTAATGAGTTCACCTGGGCTTAAGGAGATTTGTAATGGATTTTTAAATCCTTACTATTATTATTTTTATTATAACACTAAGTTATTAATACCAAGCTAAAAATGTCACTCAACATGCAAAATGAAGTGCTAATATCTCTTAGCTTTTAAGAAGTACATTATATGAAGAGTCCATTATAAAAATAATCTCAGTTACAGCCAGTTCTCAAAGAGACCTGGGAAATAATGTTTTTAAATCATGATGTTATAGGCCATTAGAACAAATAAATTTGTTAAACATACTAAGATTTCAGCCTAAGAAATGCTCCTTGGAGAGCAGTGGCAATTTGTACTAAAATCGTAATCATATATCAAATACTGTCGCTTAAAGTTAAAATTACTAGTAGTCAATGACGATAATACAAAATTCTTCAGGATTTGTACTTAATATGGCCTGCCATCTTGGAATGGATATTAGACCATGGAGGGAATGGTTGCTTAGTGTCCATTGGTTGACATCGATAAGAAACGGCAAAGGTATAGAATGATCCCCCTTAGACTGTCTTCACAGAGATAGAAGGCAGCAAAGCAGATGCACTCCCATCCATCAAACAGCAGGCTTCAGATATCAACTGTTGTCAGTGCAATGTCCGGTAAAAGAGAAGGAATGGGATCCGGAATCTTACTCCCTGGGAAGGCTGGGGGCTCCAATGTTGTGCCAATAGCTCTAGATATTCCATTGGAGTTAATATGGGTGATGAGGGCGAGGCAGATATGAGGACTTAAATTCTTGTAAGACCCAGAACACCTGTGCCGAGGACATTTGTGAATGGAATTTTGACGCATACTTTATATTCTTATGAAAGCGAGAAGAATTAGTGCCACTTCCACTACATAAGAATTCATTGTTTCAAGAAGAGTGGGCATAGGGGAGAGTGAGTTGTGAATGAATGTACAACAAAATTATAGAGTGCTGCAATTAGAGGAGAAGGGTGATGCCAAACGTCTCATATCGAAAACTGCGTTGCATGAAATATCATGAAGACAGATCTCTGCATGTGTGCATATCTAAAATGTCTTGTTCTTGTTTTCAATTGGATGATAAATATAATCACATACTATAAAGCTCATCAAAAGCCTATGGCTAGGAAGGTCAGCCCAAGGAATAGCATATTGTCTTTGTTTTCCTAAATGGACACATTGTCGAATCACCATGTGATTATTAATGTTCATACCCATAGACTGTGTCCACTCCCAGTCGAGAACAAAGAAGCTCCTTTTTGCCAAGATCAGTAATTAATACTGAGGCTTCTCTCTGGTCAAAGAGTTGAGAATAAATGGCATCTAGCTCAGATGTACATCCTGAAGACCCATAGAAGAGAGAGTTTAAGAGCTGGAGGTTGGAGGAGAGTATCAGAAAATGTTGACACTGAGGTGGAGGTATGACATTGATGTTGCAATCATGAACACCCAGCAGCTATGGATATCTACATGAGATTGGGTTCTTCAGTGTTCCATCCTTTCCTGAGTGGCTATTGTCTACTAATGGTTGTAGAGTGGGAGAAGTTCATTTTCTTTAATGATGCAGCCACTTTGAGAATGGGGTATAAGAAGGGAAAAGAAACTCTAAGATATTGAATATACATTTATCAAAAGTATAGAAAAAATTTAAAGGAATGAAATGTAATCACATAGTTTGGAATTCCAAAGATATAATGAAACTGGGCATTTCCTCCTTAGGAAATGTGTTCAGATTAATTAATCACACAAGACATTTGGGTTTCTAACTTCAGGCTCACACTTCATTTCTCTTTTTCTTAACCAGTATTAACATTCCACAGATTAATCACCAGCTACCACAAATAATACTCTGCAGACCATAACTCAAACAAATACAATTAATTCATGCACCCTGAAGGTTGGAAGACACTGAAGAGTGTCCAGATGATTGTACACAAGGAACATATAGTTGGCCTGGGATTGAAATTTTCTGTAATTTTCTTGACATGTGTCAAGTATTTAATCAAACTTGCCATGGGATGTATACATGGGATGTATACTACTGATACAATCAGTCATAACTACTGCTATATTAGCCGCTGAATTATTAATTTTAGATGGCTGTTTTCAATTCTCAAATAAAGCTAAGAATACTCTAATCCTTATGCAAGTAGGAGAAACAAAGCACAAGCTAAATTTCAGACAGTGTTTATTAAAACTGGATTTATATTTCAATTGTTTGTTTTATACTGTGCCATATCATAGTGGAAAATAATGGGCTATGACAACTTATATTGATTTCTAAGACATTTTTCTTTACGTATAACATAAATGTAGTGTTTCATATGCTATCCAGTGAGTCTTTCTTAGCTTTTCTTTGTGTATAATGAAACCATAGTAAGAAATAAAGACAATTTTATCGTTTATAAAGGAGACTTTGAAAAGTCTTTTAATCTAAAAGCAAGACAGCACAAATATGTATATGTATGTGCAAATGTGTGTGTGTGCAAGTGTGTGTGTATGATGTATTATATAGAAAGACAAAATACAAATGAATACATTTTAGTACCTTAAAAATACTCAATTCTGTGCACTTAGTTATTTTAAATAAATTCAATTTATTTATGCTACAAATTTTTAACAAAACTAGTGAGAAATTTTGCAGAGGAAAGTGTGTCTTTGTTATTTGAGCCACAATTATTTTATAAACCTCTTAGAGAAAAGGGATAAGAACAGGCTTGGATGGTTTGGTGACATGCTTGCCTCCTCAGCTTTCAGGAGGCTGAGATATGAGGGTAGAGAGCTCAAAGCCAGCCTGGGCTGGGTATGTATCTGTCTACTCCTAGAAGGATTGTCTTCATTTTTATAGATGAATGTCCCAGGTACTTTGACACTAGTCAGAACTGTGTTGAAACTCAGGTGTTGTTAAATTAAGAATAACATTAAATGAGTTTCTTCACCTCCAAGCTAAAGAAATATGTCTAATTCTACATTACATCCCCTAATCCACAGTTTCACTTTCTTCGTTTTTAATAGCATTAAATGAAAACTGTCCAAATCATATGATTCATAATTTTTGATTGTTTATGTTGTGTAGCTGATGTCCATTCAATCCTGTTCAACATATCCATTCTGTATGTGCTACCCTCCCATAAGTCACCTAGTGGCCATCTCAGTTACTGTGTAGAATGTCATTTAGTAGTGTTTGTTGTCAAGTAAATCTTACATAATAGCCTATTATTACATCATGGTATCTACAACATTTGTTTCATTTCACTACATCATCCAGGGTGAGTTGTCTTAGATCATGGGAAGCAAGTGGGAGCCATAAACAGCAGTAGAAGAGAACCTTCAGATCTGCAACAGCCTGCAGCTAGAGCTCTGCACATCAAACACCTTTACCACTGTGTTAATAGAGAGGCTGCTCTCAGCCAAAGCAGGGGGCTAACTCTCTCTCTCTCTCTCTCTCTCTCTCTCTCTCTCTCTCTCTCTCTCTCTCTCTCTCTTCCCCTCCTTCTAGCTGCCCTTCCTTCTTTCCTCATTCTCTCAGGACCACACCTGTGTCTCCATCTCATATACACTCAGAATCTCTGGTCTATGTTTTCTTGCAGGTACTTCTTTAGATAAATGTCTTGGATTCTGCCTCCTTGAGAGTTCAGACTTGCACAGGTAGGCTCCACCAGGCTGCAGGAATGAAGCAAAAGTAAAGACAGCTTAAATACAGACATGAATGGCACATAGAGACGTAGGGTTCTCTCCTGATGGTAATGATAAAAGTTCCACTCCAGCAAAAGCTCCTGCAGAAAGCTAGAGAAACAATGGCACAATGTAGAAGCAATAAGAGCTTGTCCTTGGGAAGGTGAGCAATACTAGAGTGTTTAATATGATTGAACATATCAAAAGAAGACAAACCAACCAGAGGGGAGCTTAGAGATTCAGTGTTGACAGACACTGGAAAGCTAAGTGATAGAGAAACAACTGTAACTGCCTAGGGAATAATGAGCAGAATTTTAAAAAAACATGTGGAGGACATCATTACAGAAACGTGAGGGCAAATAGATAATACTGCCTCATTTCCCATACGGGTAATCAATGGATGATTCTTAGAATTGGAAACTTGAAAGCCGAATAGCAATAGCACAGTGGCTTGTAAGTACCAAGAGGATGCTTAAAAGGTTGGAAATAATAGAGGAGGTTTAGAAACAGACCAGGCATGGCTGTTTTCTTAAAATCAGCATGAGTTTATTGTACATAGGGCTGGGACTGGGTGCATTTATGTAATAAGTTGGATAGAGCAATTTCTTTCCTAAAACTTCATAAGAATTTTATTAAATACACTCAGAGCTGAAAATATTATCCCAATATAGAGTGTTGTGCCATTTTAGAATCTCTGCCATCAAATCCCAGTAGCTTTCTCCTCCAGGAGAATCACAAACACTATCAACCTGGATTTCAGAAGCTTCATCCATGAAGGGGACACTGTCATGACTACTTCACAGAAACACCATTAGGAGTGCCGAAACACACTGCAGGCACATGACCACACATGTCAGAAAGATCAGTCTGTACATAGACCCATCTCTTCTTACAGGCTCCTGCACAGGAACCACAGAAAGGTGGGCAGAGAGAGACACAGTGACTGAGAACATGGCCTCTAGAACTTACTGCATGTATGTTAAATCTCCATGTTTTATTTTTCTTATCTATGATCTTGAACATAAACTTAAACTTCTCTATAGCTATTTACAGTTAATATAAATTATTAAAAATTCTTCAACCAATTCCCTTTATAGCTGCTGGGAGGGGAAAAGAAACCAAAGCACACACAAACATATAAGACAGTATAGTTGGGTTTATCAGGTAGTTAATATCATGCATAGCCCTCTTTCCTTTTTTCTTCAGATCTTCAGTCATTAAAAGAATTTTCTGTTAATATATTCCCTTGGGTCTTCTGCAAATCTAGGTTAAGTTAGAATCATAACAATGGTAAAAATTAAATCTTTTCAATCTAAGAATGATTTTTGTTCATAGTGCATGAAAACAGTGAATTCACCTGCCATTCTCCTTGTTAAGGGTTGGCTAGGGAGCCAGAGGTCAAATCCAACCCCCATCACTTCCCAGCACTGTGTGGTTGTACAAATCAAGAGGTGTGTTCATTGCTGTCATGCTATTCCCATATGTATAAGATCAGTGTGAAATAAAAAGGAAAATTTCTCATAAAGCATTGAATGAGAAGTACTTATTGTTATGCATGGCACACGGTAGATGCCCAGTGAATGTCAAAGGTCAATTGCATAACTAGCGTCATCATTACCGTACTGTTCCCTCTCATTCATGACCTTGAACGGAAGATTCATCCATCTGAGAAATTATCCAAAGTCCTATATTAATTCCTGATTTTTTTTCTATTTTTGTCTGAGTGTTTATGTACATGTTCCTATGCACATGTATGTACACACATGTACTCACAGGCACCGAGAGGCCAGAGGTCTATGTCAGGAATCTTCCTCAGTCATTTTCCACCCTAAAGTATACTTTAAACTTGTATAATGGGGATGCAGATGAGAGAAGATTCTGGAGACCAGAGGCTTCAGATCCTCCTGGAGCTGGGGGCCAATTTTTGGTCCTGCAGAAGAGCAGTATATACTCTTTTTTTTTTTTGATATTTTATTTATTTACATTTCAGATGTCATCCCCTTTCCCAATTTCCCCTCCCTACAAACCCCCTATCCCATCCCCACTCCTCCTTTTTGCTTTTAGACTATTTTAATTACATCCAAGTATTAAGGTCAGTTCTAGTTTGAAGAACTAGAAATACAATAGATGCAAATAGTCAAGGAACAAGCAAGACAATAAACACAAATAGTCAGAGAACAAGCAAGACAATAAACAAAATTTTGTGAACACTCACGTGATCACTGTTTCTAAGGGCTTATCAAGATGACCAAAATATCTGAGCCAACTTCCCTGTCCTAACCCAAAGTCATTTTCATGTCTGAAGACTACTTCCTTATTCTAGCCTAAAATTTAGATTCGTGTCTGAAATTACTTCTTTATTCTAGCCTAATATTTAGATTTCTGCCTGAAATTACTTCTTTGTTCTAGCCTAATGTCAGATTCCTGCCTGAAGCCCATTTCCTCGTTCTTGGCCAATGTCATATTCCTGTCAAGCAGCCCATTTCCAGTCCTAGGGAGCCAGCTCTGCACCCAATCACTCGTAGTATGTACTCTTAAACACTGAGTCATCTCTTATGTATTTTATATTTTGAGACATGGTCTCTCCCTGAACATAGTGCTCATCAATTGGCTAGAATGTCTACCCAGGGAGTTTCAGGGCTCTTTCTGTCTACACTTCACCAATAATGAACTGACAACTGTGTACTGCTGCACCCAGACTTTTAACGTGGGTGTTCACATTCTCGTGCCCACTTGGGATGGGTTTTTACCCATTGGCCTATCGTCTCAAGCTTCCATATTCCTTAAATGCTCATACATTTGACATGTTTGAAAGAATTCAGCCTTTTGTTATTTATTTATAGTTTTGGTAATATGTGTTTTGGTATTTTAATAAATATCATTATTTGTGTTTGCTGAAATTTACATTTAAAGCATAACTCCAATGTATAATATGTGTGTATGCCCATATGTGTGTGCACATGTATGTGTGTGCCCTCTACTGTTTTCCCTTGTTAACAAGCTATGTTTATGCATGTATGTTCTACAATTAAAAATAATAAAGTAGAAATGGCAAGTAGTTTTTAAGATTTTCTGGAAATTCTTATATGTATGTGTATGAGAGCATGTGAGATTTTGAATGGGTGCAAAGTGTTCACAGAGTGAGAAGCAGAAGTGTAATCCCTAAGGATGGAGTTAGTTGTGGTTGGGAGCCTCCCTTTGTGCTTGGAGCAGAACTCGTGTACTCTGCAAGAATCCTAATGCTCTTAACTGCTGAGCCAAGTCTCCGGTACACACTAGCAATTTTGACTGCTTCCTCCATGTGATCGCAGTGGCCATCTTGCAATTCATCTCGTAAATCAACACTGCAAAGCTGATGTATGCTACTTTCAAAATGAATTACTTAAACCAGCAATGCCCAATAATTTGGCATGTATCTTCAGGTTTTCTGTTTTGTCCTTTCAGTGCCTGCTTGCATGTGTGCATGTGTGTGTTCTCGTGTGTGTGTGTGTGTGTGTGTGTGTGTGTGTGTGTGTGTGTGTTTGTGTGTGTGTGCATGCAGATACAGTCCATTCAAACCATGAACAGGAGATGGATGTATTTGAGAAGCTATTTGTAAAGACTTGTATCCATTTCCAATTCTTCCTTTGTGTATGAGTTTGTGTTTGTGTTCATATATGAGCTGTGCTCTCGGCACCTTGCAGCTGAATGCACTGCCAATTATGTTAAATGCAGAGTAATTTCAATAGAATGAAGTTTTATGGCTAAAGTTTCCTAAGCAATTACTAAAATAAACAACCCAAACTGTTACTGGTTTTTTTATTTTTTAAATGATTATTTCAAATTTCTTTTGCTGAGGAAGAAAGAATTGGACAAAATTACCCAGAGCATAGACCATTTATTTTTCTCTTTCTTCCTCCTGTCTGTCTGTCTCTGTCTCTCTGTCTCTCTGTGTGTGTTTGTGTGTGTGTGTGTGTTGTGTATATGTCTCTGTCTCTGTCTCTCTTTGTGTGTGTGTGTGTTGTGAGTCTATGTGTTTGTGCCTCTTTCTCTTCTTTTTCTTCTTTTTTCTTTCGTTTCTTCTTGTTTGTAGCCCAAGCTGGTCTCAAACTCACTATGTAACCCAAACCAGCATTGAAATCTTTTTTTTATTTTATTTTATATTTTATTTACATTTAAGATGCCATCCCCTTTCCCCATTTCCCCTCCTTAGAAAACCCCTGTCCCATGCCCCCCTTTCCTTTTTGCTTTTATACAATTCTTTTAAATGTTAATCAAAGGATTTATAAGTTTGGTAATGCTCAATCAGAATCATAACCCAATACCCAACTTAGATATAAAAACTATCTTTGACTGGTGGAGACATGTGAACATCTGCCTCCATGCCCCCTCTCTCTTTCTCTCTCTCATCACCTAGCTTCTCCTCTTCTTCATCTTCTCTCCTTACTCCATCTCTTCCTCTCAGTACTCCTTCCCACTTAGCTCCTCCTACATATCACTCTTCCTGTTAAAGTAAAACTTTTCTCTCAAAATACAATTAATGCATACTTATTCCTAATTGTACCAGTAAGGTGCAAGATAGTCCTAATACCCAGTCCATCATTTTGTTGACTAACCAGAACACCTCTGTCATCTCTTCTAACTAAAACACTTACTTTTTATCCTGGCTTTTTTTTTTTTTTTTTTTTTTTGGCTTTAGAATAAATGTCAGCTGAAAACTATCTACTCAGATCTTTTCTCTCAAAGTAAATAGCCAGGATTGGCTATAAGACTATAGGTCTTCAACTCCGTCAGAAATCCAGAATGACTGAGTTAACTGAAGTTATGGGAAGCACTAAACATAGCGTCTAAAACTTAGCCAATTTATAGAGACCGCTGAACACCTGAAAAGCCCCTATACTACCGAACGTTGGAGCATCAAATCTTCAGCCTTCTGGCCCAGAGTCATCTGACAGACCTTAGTGATGTAGGATTATTAAGGGCTGATTACTCTGTCTAGGCAGATATAATCAGTCGACTATTCTGCATGTGTGTCCTTTTCTGGACGACAGCCACTAGGCAAGAATTGCCTCTTTCCATCTACAGCATTGAAATCTTGAACCTCCTGCCTTCATTTCCCAAGTGCTGGGATTATAGGAATAAGCCCTGGGCCCAGGCTTTGATACTTGGGTGTGGAACCCAGGGCTTCATGGCTGTTGATTAAGTTCTCTGCAAACTGAGCTGCAACCCAGCCCACATAATATATGTCTTCTTGTCTTCTTGCCATTGCTTTCAGAGACCAGGTCAATGTCCTCAGTTTCGTGAGACGAGGTTACCTTAAGCTTTTTCAATCCCATGTTATGGCTTAGAAAAATAATAACAAAAACAAAATAAATATCTTTGCAAAATTCACATCACAGTGGATAACACTATGCATGATAAATTTCTGAACATGAATGTTGAATCAGCATAAAATGTCCATGTGCATAGTGTGAATTAGCACATGCTTTTATAGTTTAGTAGTAACAGTAATTCGTGATTCAATTGCTTTCAGGAATAACCTTAATTTAAACAGACCTAGCCATTTGGGGTTAAATATAGAAATTAAAAATCCTTTGAATTGTTCTACAATAGACATAGCTTTTCAAGGAGCGCAACTAACAAACGTTAATCTCTTGCATTATTAGGCCACATAACCTATTTTTCTGATCATATTTAAACAATTACCTTTCTGTATTTCAAAGCAAAATCCCATGTATTCTAGAATGCCTTCAGACTCTGCAACCAAAACAACCTTAAACTCAGATTCCCCTGCCTCCACCTCCCAAGTGCTAGAATAATAGACAAGGATAGGTTGACTCCACATTGGGAATTGAACCGAGTTCAGGTTTGTTAGGCCAGCACTCTGCCAGGTGAGCTATATCCCAAGTCTCTTAATGAGTACTGCCTTGACCTGAAAACCCCATCACAGATTAAATCTCAGGCCACAGGAAAAGAATTTTCTTTCTTTCCTTACATTTATTCTCTTCTGAGAAAAAGAGATCTGTCAAAGTCTGATGGAGTCCTCTGGTTCAATAGCTTTGTTTTTCCATTTTTACTAAGAAGAGATTAAACTATTAAAACTAGAGAGGGCAGAACAAAGAAGGCTGGTCAAGAATCAGAGAATTCAATGGGATTTGCATTATAGGTTAATAAACATCTTCTATTTGAGGGAAATTAAAGAGATCCCTCTGTGGAATCCGAAGGTCGGCACTCCATTTTATCTTGATATGAAAGTTGAAGGTCAGATCTGAGATAATTAGTTAGAGCATTCCAGAGAAAAATAAACACTGCTCACCTATCTCAAAATAGCCAGGGTTTTATGCATAATTCTTATTTTCCCTGCTGATTTTGAAATCAAACCAGAAACAAAGTCTTTCAGCATTCCAGTACAGACTGGCTAACTGTCACTCATCCATGTAATTTGGCTAAGACTTAGAGTAGAGGTAAACAATATATCCTTAGCTCTAACTGCAAACTGCTTCTAGTCAAGCAGGCATAGAAAGAGCAGCATTGGCAAGAGCCTTAAGAAAGAAGGAGATTTTCTTCCCCCTCCTGTTAAGGGATTGAAGACGTCATCTTAGTCTGATATGCTATAACACAATACCACAAGCGGCATGACTCTGTTACTGGAGGACAGCAACTGATCCTAGTGTTTTCAGGTTCTTGGCCTCTTATCTAAAACTTTGCAGTAAGAGTTAAAATAGACTTTATAAAAAGCGAGGTAATTTTATTTGGTGCAAAGCAATAGTATAAATTCAAGACCGGTAACTGTGAAGATTGACTGGGAACCATATAAGGAAAGATGCTTAAGGACCCAAGCAAGATACAATCCGGGGTCTCTTTGTTTGGGATTGGAGGGAAAGAAGAACTGATTTCCAAAAATACAGTTTCAGTGATTCCCTATTTTGAATGAAGATTACATAATCATTTCTCTACTGTGTATGTCCCTTTCCATGATGCCCACATTTAAATCATGTGCATTCCCAATTACGTGTAGGCATAAGATGATAAATCGCAGAATAATTTTCTCCAGAAAAGTACTAGAGGACATAGATTTGCTTTGCTGCACATGCACCCAAACCAGTTCTTTGTACCCAGATATGTCAGGAATATACTTGAATAGAAACTGTCTAAATATGATTGCTACCACGAATAAAAAAAAAGTCATATCATTTTTCAAAGATGGAAAGTTTAACAGTGGTTCTCAACCTGTGGGTTGAGACTCTTTGGGGGGGGGGGGCTGCGGTGTCAAATCACCTTTTCACAGGGGTCACTTAAGACCATCAGAAAACACAAATAATATTTACATTACAATCCATTAAAGTAGCAAAATTATACTTATGAAGTAGCAATGAAATTTTTACGGTTGGGGGTCACCACAGCATGAGGAACTGTGTTATAGGGTCACAGCATTAGGAAGGTTGAGAACCCCTGTCGTAGAGTCAAATGCATGTGTTGTTTTGAAAAACTCTCAATTTGCTAGGTGCATTGTTTGGAGAGGGGTGTATATGCAGAATGCTTGTAGGTGAAAGCAGTTATGCTGTCAAGTACATTATTAGGGAGGAAGGAAGTACAGAACCCAACACCCTAAGGGAGTGCCAGGGCTCTGAAATGCCTCCTGTGCTTGTCACCTCAACAGAACCTTATTTCCTAGAAGTTCTAGGTTGTTTGTATCCAGGGTCAAGTTGCTAACAGGGTCTTTCTCTTTCTCACACAGCCTTTCCTCTGGTTACAAGGAGGAGAGCCCTTTGGTGAAGTCCTACTGGATCAAGGCTTCATTTTTACAACCACATTTAAACTTCATTTTGCTGCCTCCCGAAAGGCTTCATTTCCAGCTACAGATACATAGGGGTGAGCACCTCGGGGTGTGAATTTTGAATCCTCATCAAAGCTAATCAAGAGACTACTTTTTTTTTTCTTCTAATGCACTCTCGCCTGAATGTTCCCTCTGTAACACAGATCTAATTACAGGTGTCCAATTTATAAACAGCCCTGTGAGAGATAAACAAGGCCAGCATTCTTCTGGGATCCCAGCTACTTACCTTCCCTGGTGATCAATGAGACCCTCAGATTCCAACTGCAGAACCATACCACTGGGCCTCGGAGTCATTAATGGAAACCAGAAGCAGCATAGTCTGGGCTCTGTTATTCTTGCAATTACTCCTCAACCACTGTCCTGTAACAGAATGTTAAGATTCAGGTCCACTGGTATAATCAATTGCTAAGTATAGAAGTACTTTATTAATTTTATTTTTAAAACCATTTTTACTATATGTACACATATGTGTATTACACATACATACATGTATATTGGGTCCCCTTGGAACTGGAGTTAGTCAGTTGAGAATTGCACTTGGATCCTCTGGAATAGCAGTAATACTAAAACCACTGAGTCATCTCTCTAACTCCAGAAGTACTTTCTTTAAAAAAAAAAAAAAAAATCCCGTGAATTTCCACAGACTAGAAAAATCATGGGCATTTTATCAAGAATCCAAGAGCAAGAAAGAATTGCTTATGAAAAGTCTTGTTGAAGGTTAGGAATGTAGCTCAGTAGAATGCTTGCCCAACATCTACAAAGCCCTATGTTCTCTCCACAGCACAGCATAAACCAGGCATGATGGTACCGTAATCTCGGAATTTGGGAGGTAAAGGCAAATGGCTTAGACGGTCAAAGTCATCCTGGCCTGTACTGTGAGTTTGAGGCCATTTTGCTCTACATAGGAACCTGTCTCAACCAACAAAAGTCCTGTTGCCATGCTTGAGGATGCACTGTCACAATCCCAACATTTAGGAGATTGAGGACAGTCTAGGATACATAGTGAAACTGAGGTAAGTCTGAGCTACAGAAACGACTCTCTCAAAAACCACAACAATAAAGAAAACAGGTCCAGTTAATTAGAGCTTGAATTGACATCTAGTAAAAGGATCTCTGCCTCGCAGGCGTGCTGCCTCTCCAGCCTTAATAGCAGATAGTTCTAGGACCCAACTGCAGCCCTTTTGCAGACTGGTTGGCTAATGTCCTGGAATGCTGCCTGTTCCATGAATTTTCCCTCTGAGCAAACAAGCTGGCTCTAGAGGGAATCACACACACTCACTCATTCCCATTAGCAACCCCAAACAAGCAAGTGGCTTTACCTAAACAGCAGGAAGGAAGGAAGGACGGTTATTTTTAAATGTGCCCCATTTGACATGTTTCACAATTTGTGATTTCTCAATAGGAAGAATTGTACAACTGTTAGAATTCTAGGCAACTTCAGAAACAGGCACACCAAGTGGGGAGAGAGTCAAGGAGGAGTAAGGAGTGCTTTAGAGGGGAAGGGAAGTCGGAAGCTCTTATTTATAGGGTTCTAGTCTCAGTTTTATAAGGTGTTATTGAGATGGAGTTTAGGTTCACTATGGTGGTGGGACGTCAATCCGACAGATCTCTGTGAATTTCAGCCTGGTCCATGTAGAGTGTTCTAAGCTAGACATAACTCCTGGGTAAGACACTGTCTCGTCTCAAAAGAACAAAACAAATAACAACAAACACACATTACATTTAGAAATTGTGACCTTCGGTGATTATCGAAGGAATTTATTAGACATTTTTTCTCTCAACAAGTTTGGCTCTCGGAATGTCTCCTGACCAGTACACCCAAGGGAATATAGTAAGTCAGGGAGGCAGAAGTTTCCTGGTTTCCCATAATGTCCTTCTGGGGGCAGCAGTGAAGATCCACTCTCTCTTTCCTGTGTGTGTAGCTCCTGCTGAGTCAGTTGATCAGCATGACACTGCAGAAAATTCTACAGCCTTGTGTGTTTCTACTCTCTCCAGATACCAATGGTGAGTATCCCTCCAGTGCACCCCCCTTCTGAGCCTCCTCTAACACAGTCTTCCTGGTCTACATTCATCCTCCATGTGACCTGGGTTTAGAACACACACACACACACACACACACACACACACACACACACACGCTCACTTGAAACTCTCAGATAAAAATGCTGCAGGTTAACAGTGACGTTATTGACAATTAAGTGTTGCTTTTCAAATACATTAACAAATAAGGAAAGCACACATTAATGGCATACCTCGCAGAATGGGGGAGGGGAGATTGTCAGTCATCAGGGCGCATGCTTATGCAGCACTGCCATTTTTTCTGGGGTATATCTGAAGTCAGCAATTCTTACAGACTGAAGGAGCTGCTTCTTAATGCACAGTATTATTTCATAATTAAATTTTAACTTTTCAACATACCAAAGTACTGACAGGTCAGTGTGATAGTCACCCCTGCTTGAAAAAGACACAGGTAGTAAACCGAAGGAAGTATTATTTCCCTGTGAGAGTCATTTCTTGGACAACTTTTCATCTGGAAACCAGGAAGTGAGTCAGCTTCACTAACTTCAAACTCCTGGCTGCTGTTTTGTTATTCATCAGGAATAGGAACCTTTTTTTTTTTTTTTTTTTTTTTTTTTTTTTACTTCCCTACGGAACCTGGTATAACCAAGCAAGCAGGCAGGCCACTTGTTGAAACCTCCTCTTCAAAATATCTACAGGTTCTGTTGTCAACGATCTTAACAGCCTCTGATTGGAAAGGTGCCTGGCTGGTCACAAGACTGTGACTCACCGGAGTTAGCTAAACACAAAGCCCAACTGACAAAATCCATGAGGTCATTCCCTTTCTGTGTGTCTTTAGCATAGTTTAGATACAGAAGTCCTTGGGTAATATGCAAAGCTTTCAAATCAAAGGAACGTGCCTGCAATGCTAGAGAAAGAAAACACTCAGTGTTGTGTCTGAATGACAAAGGCAATGCAGGCTCCAGGATTCTGGGCTTGTGGTATTTGCTGATACAAAGTACTCCACAAAGATTTACAATGTATAAACTAGCCACTAAGGCTGGTTAAAGTTTAACTCAACTGCAATATTTTGGACTTAAGTAACTCCTGAGGAATGCCAGGTTTGGTAGTGCTGAAAAAAAAAATCAGCAAGTCCCAACAACTGTTTCCACGAAAAAAGGCTCAGAAGAATGTTTAAAGTGTTTCAAAATATTAGGGTTTCTTGTATGCCGGAGATGGTATTGATCATCAATACCTTCTGGTCTTCTTTCTTGCCTCTCAAATTTGTTTAACATACAAATATTACTTTTACTGTGAATAACAACAAAGACGAAGTGTCAAACGGCAATCCAGTTTTTCTAAGAATGATCCATAAAGGGCAAAACTATGAAAAGCAAAGTGGACCAAGTCACCTGACCTTACCTCTGTGTTGAGATGGAATGTCAGGAAGACAGCACAAAAGGGTGAGGTCATTGTTTACCTAACCCCTACTGGTTCTGAAAGAATAAGTGCAAAGGACCCTTCCACAGCCAGTGACAGAAGTACCAATCACTCCTAAGAAACCTGATCACTCATTTAAGCAAAACGCCAGCCAATGACAAAGAACGGGCAATTAACTATATTGACCTTACTGTTGTTCTGGGTGAATTTAGTGGGGGCGGGGGTCGAGGCAGGGGTGCTTCATTTGGGAAAGGTTTAGGCTCATGTGATGAAGGATGTTGCTTTCAAATTGAGCAAATCATTGTCTAACTTCCGTTTTCCAGTACTGCTTGTTCACTTCTGGGAAATCTTAAGAAAACACAGAAGCATTGTCGAACTCAAAAGCGGAAGTCTAGGATTTGAAATGTGATGGTATGTCCTGCTCTCTCAGCCCCAGTAGAAGCAGCAGAATTTAAAGAAACATCTACTGTACTCTTTGTAACTTCGTGTTTCCTTACATCTTATTCTTAAAAATCTATCTTCCATTCAAGGTTATGTTTCCAAGATTATTTTACAGCCTTTATATTAAGGCTGCCATAAAACAAAAGTATTTGCCTTTCCAGTAACCCAAATAGTCTTAAATACTCTGGTCTCCTCAGTTTGGGGGTGAGGGAGATGGGAGTGAAGGTGGTTTGTGTGTGTGTGTGTGTGTGTGTGTGTGTGTGTGTGTGTGTGTGTGTGTCTGTGTGTCTGTGTGTCTGTGTGTCTGTGTGTGTGTGTGTGTCTGTGTAGACACACATGTGTGTTTATATGTAGAAGACAGAGGACAACCTCAGATGTTGGTTCCCAGGTATTATACACCTTTGAAACCTTTGAGACAATTTGTCAGTGGGTCCTGGACTCATCATTAAGGCTAGGCTGGCTGACCAGCAAGACCAAGGGGTCATTCTTTCTCTATTTCCTAGCATAGGAATGGCAGGAGTGGACCACTATGATTGACTCTTTATATGGTTTCTTGGAATCAAAATGAGGTCCTCACGCTTGTTTAGCAAGTATGCACTGAGATACCTCTTAGGACTCAGCATCTTTTTATGCTGGCCCTGTACCATCAAGTAGGTGGTTTATTCTGTTCTTGTTCTTCCATATTCCCCTATGTGCACGAAATATTTCCCCCTATGAAGACCTGTTTGTCAAAATTCTAACACAAGTACTTGTGACTTACATCCCTCTCAAGTACATTAACAACACGGGAGATGCAACAGCTCTTTAAACAATTAAAAAATAAGTAGCCTCATATGTAGAGGCAGAGGTGTCCTCCCAGAGTCCAAGTGGCTTAAATAGTGTTATTCAGCTTCTTTATCCACATATACATTTTTCATAATCAAAATGTAATTAAAAATTGGACAGGTAATTTTTCAGGATATATATATATATATATATATATATATATATATATATATATATATATAGTTTCTTATAAAAGCATATCTCTTAGCTCACACATGCTATATATTTAATGGCCACTTCAACCAAATGGTATAAACTTAGCCATTATTCTCAAGGAACAAAACTCTCAGTAGCTATGGCCACCAGTCAAACTGGGTGACGAAGAAGAAAAGGAATGTGGCAGTTACCAGGTAAAACAGCACTTTTTCTGATTTTATTGTTCTTCAGCAAAACCACCCCACAAACAACTGTAACTGACACATTTTTCGTGTTTCAAAGAAACTGCCATCTCCTCCATGATCACTTCACAGAAGTCTTTTATTTCATGTGTGTTAATATTTTAGTTATTAAACAAAATCATACATATAGATAAGCCTTTGGTATCTTGTTCTTGTGTCTTTCCATTTGTTTTTTTGTTTGTTTGGTTTTTTTTTTGTTTGTTTGCTTGCTTGCTTGCTTACTTACTTGCTCATTTGCTTGTTTTTCAGAGAGATTTTTGCTATGTAGTCATGGCCAGCTTGAAATCCACTACATAGATCGGTTGGTCTCAAGCATGCGCCCTCCTCCTGTCTCTGCCCTCTCTGTGAGTGGATCAAAGGGGTGTGTAGTCATTCCCAGTTCATATTATTAAGTGAGATTCCTGTAATGTTCTCAATGGATATGGCATGTGGATTACACCTAAAAAAGACAGAGTTATGGGCTTTAAGAAACTGTGGGGTTAAAAAGTAAGGATAACTGCATTAACACATGCTTAGACTTATGACTCTTCTGATCATTAGCGGATGTAGATAGCAGTGCATTGTGGGTAAATTTTGGAACCATCATGTGTATCAGAACAGTGCACTTAGGGCTAGGATTGCTTAGAGGTCAGGAGCACTTGAAAACCTGGCAGAGAAACATCCATTTCTAGAACCACAGTAAGTGGGTCATAACAGGTTGCAACTCCATTTCCAAGGAACCTAATTTCCATCTCTGACTTTCCTGTGTTCCTGCACACAGGCAGTGTACAGACAGACAAGTGGTTACACAAATATACATGTAGAAAATTTAAATTAAACAAAAAGTTAAAACCACTGCATTCTTCTATACTATAAGCATAGTTTTAAACATAGGATGCCTTCTCAAGTAAGACAATGGCCCTTGCTGCATAAAGAGTTGTTGATTTTCGAAGGCCACTTAACCTGAGATGCAAACTCATGATGAATAATGAAGGTGTATGTGGGGTGCTGAGAGTTAGAGTACATGCATCCTAATTCGCATCCTCGAAACCATAGTCAATTCTTTAGAAATATATCATTAAGTAACTTACAAAATGCTTAAAGATGATCAGGTCATCATGCTGCAATAAAGTAATTCGTAGAAGTGCCTGACTTGATTTAGAGTAATTCCTCATATGTAAGGATGTTTCAAGATTCTTGAATATATGTATTAAGCCACCAGTAGTAAAAAAAAATCATATAAATACACACACATACATATATACACGCATAAATAAATAATTTGTACATATAAAATACATTTTTATATATTTATGATGTATATAAAATATCATATCAATACAATAAAAATATGTGTGATAGTTATTTCTGGTCATCAATTTGAGTGCATTTGGAATGAACTAAAACCCAAATGGCTGGGCACACCTGTGAGGGATTTTTTTTTTCTTAACCATTGGAAGCAGTAAAATTCAATGAGTTATTTGGCAAGTCTACTATAATCTTCTTTAAATGTCAGCATTTCAACAGAAAGGACTATTCCAGGAGCAGGACAAATGGACAATGCAGACAGTTGATTATCCTAATGTGGTTTTTTTTTTGGGGGGGGTGGGGGTTACCCCAGATATGGCCTGAGAAGGAAGGATATGAAATTAAGTAACCCTCAAGGGACTGATAACACAATAAAATTTATTCGAATTTCCAAAAAATATTATATTACACTGTTGTAAACTTAATAAATCTGCCTAATTTCACTTTAAAAACTGACTGCTAATGATGCAATAAGAGAACATGTTATCTTTAAAATAGTATTAAAAGTATTTTTCTGCATCCTTGGAAGTCACAGGACTTCAAGCCAATAACCACTTGGATGAAAAATACCCAGGCTACTCTAATGAGACAGTATTTTCAAAACAAAATGAAAATGTGAGTTTTGTGACTCTTCAACACAACCATGTAGAGAATACATAAAAAAATAAAAATTAAAAAAGCATATTTCTGGGCTTTTTTCTAAAAGTTAGTCAAGAATCTTTCCATGTGCATCCATCACCCCTCCAAAGGATTAAGAACTTGAAAGTCTCTGTACACTGAGCAGTTGGATGTGAAAGTAATGTGAAGCTGTAAATTCATGGTCTTCCTCTTTCTATCCAATACAGTATGGGCTCTGTGAGTTTGTTTGACTATGTATCTGTGTGTGTGTACTTGTGGGTGTACGCACATGTTTATTCTTACTCTGTAAAAGAATTTGTACTTGATTTTATCAAAGTAGTTCTAATTTTATCTAATCTTTTTTAAAGTATTCAAACAATGTGGTATAGGAGATGTTCTTAAGTTCTATGAAAACACCCAATGTCCTGGTTTTGTGAGGCTAAAAGTCTTGAGGAACACTTGTGCCTTTTGCTTCTGAGAAATTGTCACATCGCACTATTAGTTCATGTCTGTTCCTTTAGTCCTTGCATCTGGTCACAAAAGAATAAAATGCTAGGTAGTGTATATAGTTTTTGGTTCTGGGGACCACAGGGTCTCTGCAGCAACTCTCTAACATGTCACTATGACACAAGTCCTTGGGCTATAGTGAGATGGTCTCTGCCCTGTTCTAATACAATCTTGTACTCGCTTATGACTGCAGACACAGAGATGTCCTCTGTCTTCCTTGTACTGTGAACTGCTTCTCACCATTTATTTCAACCATTTAGAAATGCAAAAGCTGTGTTTAGATCACAGTAGTACCAAGTACCAGCAGACTTGAACTGTCTTGAGGACCACATTTCTCCCACTCTGGACTCAGTGCTGTTCTGTGAAGGCAGGCTCTGTTTTTCAGTCTGTTTTGGTCTGATTTTATTTATGACATTTAGTGACTGGTGCAGATTAGGAAATGGAAAACATTTAATTGTTGATCAAAAGGACAGATGAGTTTAAGTTACTGTGAAAAATTCTGTTTCATTTTCAAAAAAAATTAACTATTTTATTAATCTGTAAGATCTAACTTGGAATTTTTAATCACAGTCAAAACAAAAATGACCCACATTACTTAATTTTCCAATTTTAATTTAGCATCTGTAGCTGTGGAGATGTGCTGGTTGGTGTAAAGAGGATTTCCAGCTAATAATAGAGTAGACAAAATGTCCAGTTTAATTTTAGAGCAGCCATGAATGTTGTTCATGTGTTCTTCAGCACCTGTGTGACATTCGGTAAGTTCCTTAACCATTAGAAACCCTCGGTTTTCTCTTAGTAGAGGAATGTAAAATTTAATTTTATTATTACGCATATTTTATTTTTCTATGTGTATTATTATAAAGAACATCCATCTTCTCTATAAAGATCACAAATAACTTATTCAAAATATTTAGAACACCTGGGCATGGTGACCTTTAACCCCAAGACTCAAGAACTTGAGACAGGAGGATCATAAATTTTGTGAGCCAGGAATACCTGTTACCTAGAGAGTTCTAAGCTATAACAGCTCTCTCTCTCTCTCTCTCTCTCTCTCTCTCTCTCTCTCTCTCTCTCTCTCTCTCTCACACACACACACACACACACACACACACACACACAGACACACACGCGCAAACACACACAGCAAAAATAAATAAAAATTAAAATCCCAGACACCGTTAGTACATCACATAGTCAAGATGATGTGGAAGAAGCATTTAGTAAGACTAGGATAGAAAATACTTCTTGGTAAAATCTTAGGTATGAAATGTAAATAAAGGAAAAATAATTATAACACAAACATTTCAATATGTAAAAATAACCATATCATGAAATATTTTTAAGAGGAAAGAATACAAACATGTGCTTTAAAACACAAAAGAGCTGTGTGTTTAGAAAGTGCTACCATAAATTTGTTGAAGAAACCCAGTGTCCATTCTTGGTAGCTTTCATGCTTAAATAATAAACACAAGTCAAACAACCAAGCAAACTAAAGGGATGCAGTACCAGCTCAGCAAATAGAAGCATTTGAGAGTTTGGATTCTCAGCAAATAGAAGCATTTGAGAGTTTGGATTCCCAGATATATATATATATCATATAGAAGTGCAGAAGGGTATCCTCCAGAACAAGCTGGCTACTTAGACCAACACAATCTGCCAGCTTGGAGTGAGTAAGAGCTCCTGTCTCTGTTCATATGATGGAGAGAAATTGAGGAAGACACCCTGGGTGAACTTCTGCTCTTCACATGCATGCACACACATGTGAGAACAAGCATGTATATACACGTGCACAAAACTATAAGTACTTACACAAGCAAAAAGTAATCGCAATTTCTGGTATAGAAAATGCAATTTTAAATAACACAATTTACTCTGAAACTACCATTCAATTAGGTAATTGAAAAAATTATTAAGTCTTTCATTAAAATTAAAGCAAAAAAAAAAAAAACTTGTTGTTTTCAGCGAGCAAAGTTTAATAAGAGAATTTTTATGTGAGTTTAAAAAGACTCTTGAAAATCTGTAACAAGCCCCCCTTTCCTCCCCATTTTTGCCTCGATCCTTGAATTACAGCTATTGATTTCTAGCTCCCATGTCTCATGCCCCTGCCCATTTACATCTATCTTGTAAATTACTGCTATATTAGATTTTTCCAAGGCCTATCTCATTATACAGCCCTACCGCTTCAGAATTTCTAGGGGGTTATTTTGTTTTCTACATTGAGTTAGTGTCTCTATGGCTTCCAGGAACTTTCTTGTGGGAACTTAATTGATGTGTCCCATCTTCTTGGCTCATCCTTATTGCGCAGTTAACTCTTTCTTCTCCATTTTGTCTTCTTTCCCTAGCCAAGCATCCTCTACTTTCTTTCTCTTGGAAGTTTCCATTGCGTCTCTTTTCTTCCCAGGTATCCTTTCAACCATGCTCTCCATACATAGCTTTGCCATTGCTGATGTTCTCAGTGCTTGATGCATCAATCACTTACTCTCTCCAATTCTCAGTGACACGGTCTCAACTAGGAATGAATTTAATGAACAGTCAATGCGAGTGTCTAAAGAACAGGAAAATACTGGCTATGCCATTTGCTAGACCAATATTAAGTTTGGCAGTCTCCAACACTTTCATTATAAAGTGTGTATTTCACAAGTCACAGCGCTTGGCTTACAAAATAACTAATTTTGCCTCTGGTTCTTCTTGGAGGGCCTAATCATGCACCATTAAATATTTTCTAGGAATGACATTAAAGGATTTTTATTTTAATTTTAGAAAGATGGAGAACAATTTGCAATGTGTCTGGAAAACGTTCCGTGGGGGAAGTATTGAAGTTAGACTTCAGGGCTTGAGTGTTGGATGCTCAGACAGCCTATAGTTTCTGTTTGAAGCAGACCCAGTAGTGGCCTGGTGACTGGGACACTTCTCCATTCAAACATTAATTGACCTACTATTTAGGTATAGTCAGTTTTTCATTCTCATAAGCAAAGACATGCCTTCCATTCTGACAAATTTGAGAATAAATGAAATTATTAGTAAGGAGGAATTTGTGCAGATTGATCACTATCAGAAAATACAGCCACCATGTCTCTCAATAATTCCCAAAAGGAGATGTGGCCTTTTAATTCCTCCAAGTATTCCATGTTATATTATGCAAAAAAAAAAAATTGTGAAACTGCACATTTGGGCAATGCCGTTTTGATTTTTTTTTTTTTTTTTTTTTACTGAAATTATGCTAGATTTTCTTTGTGGTTGTGGTTTAAACTGATGTTTAAGAAACAACCTACTGGGCTAAGAGGATGGCTTAGCAATAAGTTTTTGTATTGCTTCCATTGGGAGACTTGAGCTTGATTCACGACACTCACATCAGACAGATCACAACTACCTGAAATTTTCAGCTCCAGGGGCCTGACCTCTCCAGGCACCTACACCCATGTATGCATACCCAGACAAGGATATACACACAAACACAAAATTAAAAATAATAAATTTTAAAGAAAACTGCCTATATCATTCAGCAACAAGAGAGTAGAAGATACAACAAGCTTTAGTGAAACATTAAGTGGCAGGAGCTGGAAAGATGGGTCAGTGGTTAAGAGCAGTGGTTGCTCTTCTAGAGGATCAGAGTTCAACTCCCAGCACCCACACGGCAGCTCACAACTATCCATAACCCATCTCAGCGATTTGGCATCCTCATACATGGCAAAGAACATTGAAACTGAAGATGATAACAACATACAGTAACTCAGGAAATTGTAAAGAGAGAGAGAGAGAAACAGGGTTGTTGTAAAAACAAAGCAATAAACACAGTGCAGAGACCAATTCCATTTATATGAAGTTCAACCAAAATCTTTCAGGAGTCAATAATAAATTACTTACAGATACCTTCGATTTAGATGTACAAAAAAAATCAGCAAACAATGTGCACAGGCTCCATTCATCTCTTTTTATTATTTTTACAGTACAGGGAATTGAAGCTTGATCTTGCATGCATTGGAGCATGCTCCACCATGGAGCTAAGTTTGCTCCAATTGGCCAGATTCTGTCATTTTATTTGTTTGCTTTTCACTTTCTGTTTTGAGAAGAGCCTTGTACTTTGGAACCTCCAGCCTCTGCCTGTCCCCACTGATCAACATCCTCATCTGTGAAATCTGAGGAATCTGCCAGCCTCTTCTTCATCTGGCTGTCATCCAAAAGAAAAGGAAGCAATGAGGGCTCTGTGCTTAGTGTGGCTAGTCACATCTCAGGCTGATCTCCAAGCTGGTTCTGCTTGCCTTGCCCCGCCCCTGGAATCAGGCTTCATTATTTCCCATTTGGATTAACCAGTTACTGGGATCTCTCTAGTGTCCATAAAATTGCCATAATATTTTGATTATTTTTACTTTGCTACAAAACATCTCTAAAGCTACACCTTGCTTATGCTGTTTCCATTTATCATATGCAAACGCATTCTCTACCCTCTAAAGGCCACCTCGAGGCCCCTGTAAGTGGCCCTGCACCCATTACACTGTTTTTTGTAGCTTTAGGTTGTCTATTATGCTATATCTCCGTTAAACACATAGAGCTCAAACACTCTGAATCTTGCTGATCTGCCCCTTGAAGAATGTCACATAGGGCCTTCCTCCTTGAAGCTTCATGTCTTCCCTGAAACTGCCCGCCCTGCCCCTCCCAAGGTCTATTCTCCACACCAGAACTTCACTTTGATTCTTTCCACTTCTAGTAAAAGCCAGCTCATGTTTTGTCGCCAGTGACTATTCACACTGCACCCCTCCTAAAATAATCTTATTGTGTATTTCAAATTATCAGGACATTTGAGCTGAGCATCTATCCATGTTGAATGGAGGAACATTGAAATGAATAACATAATTGTAAAAAAAAAAAAAAAGCGCACATATTTGCAGGACTTTAATTCTTTCGGTCCATTAGAATAAATGCTGACAAAATTGCAATAATGCAATTTAAGCCTTTTGAATACATTGGAAGCCCAATGTATTCTTATTAAACTAAAATCTCCATTACCCTCCATCTAACGACATCATCCACCCTCTCATTTCCCTGAGCAACCTGATAATCACTGTGGCAGACTTGTGGCATCCGAGTTAGAAAAAAAGTAATTTTTAAAAAATTATTTCTCTTACATTTTAAAATTAAAATATTTTTAAATTTTACTTTCTTCAAGTCTTCCCATACACCCATCCCTGTTCTCTTCAAAATTCATGGCCTCTTTTTTTCATTAACTGCTTTTTATACACACACACACACACACACACACACACACGCACACACAAATGAACACACATGCACACACGCACAGATAATTATCAAAATATAATTCAAAAATATTCCTAACATGAATAAAGAAATGAATCAGTCTTTTTGTTTGTTTGGTTTTTTTATTTTATTTTAAAGAATCATCCCTAAAATAGGGCACTTGATTGCCTGCCTTTGTCCTGTGAACTGATAACTTTAGGAGTTCTAAAACTACTTTGGTGGTTCTTAGTGTCTGTGTATTAGAAATTGACAGAAAAATCCCAGAGAATGGTTTAGCTTTAGACATGACAAGCCCTGTAGAATGTGATTAAACTAACAAGGAAGATTGGAGCTATTCCCAGATGCCTGAGAGGTATTATCAGTGATTTTTAAACACACACACACACACACACACACACACACACACACCCCACAGTGTCATGAGGGCTGGAGGGCTGGCTCAGTGGTTATGAACACTTGCTGTTCTTCCAGAGGACCTAGATTTAATTTCAAGCATTCACTGGTGGCTCTCAACCATCAACTATCTGTTGATCCCAGTTCCAAAAGATCTGAGATCCTTTTATGACCTGTATTGTGCACACAGTACAGATACAGTCATACAGGCAAAATACTCACGCAAAATATGTTTTTCAAAAAAAATTTTTTAAATAATCTCATGAAAACATTTTATTTTAAAACTTATCACCAGTCAAAAAACTCAGCAGACTTAAAAAGATCTTGGCAATCCAGAGAGCAGTTGGATTAAAAACTTTGTATTCCATGTTCTCTACTAAGAAATTGTTTATTTAACAGATGTTGAGAAAATAGGTTTTCAAATGTCCTGCAAAGCGCAAATATTCGTAATGGTTCAGCGAGAGTCAGTATATTTTGTTAACTCTTAACATCAATTTAGAGTTAATACATTTATTGATTTAATACATATTTGGAATCATTTATTAATTTAAAGAATTTCTAAAATTCACTTTAATAGTTGTATAATTTATTTTGGAGTAATTGAATAATCAGTTATACATGTATATAATGTTACATAATAGAACTTTCAGAGCATATAAGATGCTAATGAGGAAAAACCATATAAGAAGCCTTCTGCACTCATTACAGGCAATATTTCAGTAAAATATCACAGCTACTTAAGATGAGCTTAGTTCAACATTTTAGTCCTTAATATAATAATGCATTCAGAGCTAAGTGACATAATTAATTTAATCACTTCAGTATACATTGGCAAAGGACATTGACTAGAGTTACCTATGCTATCTCTTTGAAGTCATTTGGAACATTGGTCTTCATTCTGTTCAAAAACCACTCACTGTATTTTTTTGAATTTTATTTACTCTTTTAAAGTTTAAACTTAATATGGCTTTCGTATAATTTTCTTTGGGTTTTTACGGAAATGAATGGTGCAATGGACACATTCAATGAAACAAAAACTAGGACACTCTCTGCAACAATTGATTTTAATTTTTTTTTAAATCAAGGGAGGTAAAGCCTGTTTTCTTTTAATATAATTTATTTTTATTGTATGTGCATTTATGTTCTGCCTGCATATATATCTGTGTGAGGTTGTTAGATTCCCTAGTACTGGAGTTACAGACAGAGAGTTGTGAGCTACCAATGTGAAAGCTGGGAATGTGACCTGGGTCTTCTGGAAGGACAGCCAGTGAGTGCTCTTAACCATTGAGCCACCTCTCCAACCCAAAGGCTGATTTTATAGGTTGTCTCTATCCATTAAAAACAGACTTGCCACCAATAAATGCTTACTTAGAGGAGCCCAGTATAGCTGTCCCCTGAGAAGCTCTGTCAGAACTGGACCAATACAGATGCGGATGTACAAAACCAAACATTGGACTAAGCGCAGGGACCCCAAGGGGGACGTTAGGGCAAGGACTGTAGGACTTGAAGGGGTTTGCAATCTCATAGAAAAAAACAGTATCAACCAATTAGACCCCCCCCCCAAAGCTCCCAAGGACTAAACCACCAACCAAAGAGTACACAGTGGGTAATCATGGCACCAGGTGGATATATAGCAGATGGTTGCTTTATCTGGCATCACTGGGAGAGGAGCCCCTTGGTCCTGTGGAGGCTTGATGACTCAGGATAGGAGCACACTAGGCCACTGAGGCAGGAGTGAGTAGGCAGGTTGGGGATCACCCTCATAGAGGCAGGGGGAGGGAGGAGGGTATAGGGGGCTTGTGGAGGGGAAACTCAGAAGGAGAATAACATTTAAAATATAATTAAATAAAATAACTGATTAAAAAAAAAGAAACTTGTCATATGTCCATTAAAAACAGTATCTGAAGTTAGTGGAAGAATTAGCATTCGTAAATGTAATGGTGAAGAAGCTTGGTCCCTTTATGTAGGGCTGGGGAATGTTGGAAATGGAAGATGGAAATGGTACTAGATTGTACCAACATTTCAACATCACAAACATCCAGCTCTTACTCAACCAAGAAACAATATCTCTCTGAAACATTTATTGTGATTCCTGGAAGGGTCTATATGTTGATGAGGAAGAAAGAAGTAGGCAGAGTAGAACTCAGTACTGAATGATTTTATCCTTCTCAGAGTTTGTCTCCCTTCACTCTTTGACGTTGAACAGCATCATGGCTCCCTGCCAAACCCAACTGCTCACGGTTCACTTCAGGGTCTGCTCTGGAAAGCATCTTTTGGTGTCAGAAACTGCTAGCACTCCATCCATCTCCTACCTCCTGTCTCCTCTCCCCACCAAGCTCCTGCAGAAGCACACCCTTGGATTAGACTCCCTTTGCTCTGAGCTAAGGATGATGTAACCCTTACCACATTTAATTATGTTGATAACATACGATTACATCGACGATCTCCAAAGCCATTCTCATGCACACTTATTAGTAGTAGGTATAATCAAGTTGTGTGTTTCATATTTGTTCTCTCCTCTTGTCCTCACAATAATTCACAGGGCAGCTGGTACTCCCATCCTCATCTTAAGTTGGCAGCTAGAGTCTACTCTACATGGTTTAAATTGAAGACCCCAGGCTGCACAGCTTATGAGTAACCAGATGCTGTCATGTGCATCTAGGCAGCACGCAGAAGGTAAAGCCCAGGTAGTCTTTATTTCATAATAGGACAAGAAGTCCTTCTAATCCAGTAGTTTTCAACCTGTGGGACTTGACCCCATTGGCAGACCTCTATCTCCAAATATATTAACATTATGATTCATAACAGTAGCAAAATTACAGTTATGAAGTAGCCACAGAAATATTTTTATGGTGGTAGTGGTCGAGTCACCACAACACAAGGAGCTGTGTTAAAGAATTGCAGCTTTAGAAACGCTGAGAACCAGTTCTTCTTCCTCTTCACCTGCTGTTGAGTCTGCGCTGGAAGCCCCTTGGGAATACTGGTGACATGCTTTTGGATATTTACAGGGAGCATCTAGGCTCATTCCACCTTAGCCTCCCACCCCTGACAGAAGGCATTTCAAAGAAAAATAAATGTCCCCAACACCAATATGAGAAAGCCTAAGGCAAGCTTTGTGGCATCTGGCTTTCTAGATGACCTCTGTCTTTGTTCATTCATTTCTGTTCTACTTATCTATAAATATTTATTTTCTGTTCCAATAAAGATCCTTTTCTCTCAGTGGGATTCCCAGGAAAGTGTCCTGTGTCTTCTAAGGGACCAGCCAGACTCTGTCTTCAAGAACATCTGTCCATTGATTCCCAAATCCCTTATACTTAGATAAGCAGCTTTATTTAGAAAGACGGGAACCACAGACTCTGCACTACTCGCCACTATGAGCAAATAAAGTAACTGATGGAGTTTTCTATGTCATTGAAAGCTGGGCACACTTCCTGAAGCTTCCATTCTCACCACTTCCTGGTGGTCCGCACTTTCCTTTAACAAAGTAAACGTCTTAAACAAAAAGGCACGACCTTTACATTGCTATAGTCCTCATCCTGAAGATATGTCTAACCATAGAGTGCTTTTAAATCCGAGTCTCGATGTCTCCATTCATAAGATGGGAGTATATTAATATTATAGTACATTAACTTCTCCAGAGCAGTAGTGCAGGAAATGATTACCTCATTTAAAAGTTACTAAAATGTAAATTCTATCACCAAACAAATTAGATATTAAGGCAAGGCTCTTCCTTCCCTTACTTATTTTTTTTTCCAGGAAATTGACTATGTGGTCATTTTATTGTAAATACAAGTTCATCTATTTCTACCACTTTACACCTTGGCTCATGTGTAATAAGTACATGCTGGGTCAAACTAAGCTATCTTGCTTCTCCGCTTGCACTGGCTTCTCAAAAGCACAGAAGAAACCTAAGAGTGTTTTCGGTTGCAATTTCTGTGGATGCCTATGCTCCATTCAGGTTAAGGCAGGGATAAGAGTAAATTTCAAACTCAGATTTTGAATACCCATACTATTGTAAGCCTCTTCGTTAAAGCAGAACCTGTCATTAAGCTGACAATAGAAGGTTCGCAGACTGTGTATTCTGAAAAGGACACGATCAGATATCTATCACTCAAAGCACAAATATGATTTCCTATGTTCTTGTAATGTCATGAGTCTAGAGAAATGGGACCCCAGCAGGCAGTGTCCTTTATCCATACAAATAATCTGCTGGATGTATTTTGTTAATAGGATGCCCGACAGCACTCAGAAAATGTTGACACGGATGCAGTAACAATAGAAAATGGGGACTTATCTTCCTCTCATTGTCCCATTCTGCTGCCACGTTTGCAGACTGTTTTCCATATGTTTCCCTGTTAAAGCTAAATCATGTCACCATGAGTATACCAGAATTATAATTAACTTCCCAAAAGAATGCTGACCTCAGACAGAAGGATTCTATTGCCAATACAGAGGTGGTCCTTGTGAGTAAATAGTGGGGAAACACAGTTCCATGTTCCCCAGTGTTGCTTTTCTTCCTGCATCTCTTATCCTAAAAACCCAGCAAAGCACATTAAAATCAGTCAATGTTCCATGCGCAGAACACTATAAATAGTCAGTCATCAAGTTCGTATTCAGGATGCAAATAAGCTCTCTAGAGATACCATGCAACTAGAAATGTCGTTTGCACTTTGGACACATTTTGCAGGAGATTTCTTTTGTTAAGGATAGGGATACTTGTGTTGTAGGTATTCAAACACTCCTTTGGCATTTTCAAAAGCAATTAAAACCTAGTCTCTCTAATGGAGAAAAACTGATGTTCTGTTTTTCACATTCCTCTGTCTCTGTATTTGGCTCAAACACTGCACTGAGTTCTGGGGGATTTAAAAAGAAAAGAAAGACTGATGTCAGTGTGTGATACCACAGTGTGTCATTTCCAATGGATGTGTGTTCTTTACTCTCAGAGTGAGCTGGGATCTGTTTTCTGGGACCATTTGTTGATTGTCTTATATGCTTATTTGATTTAATAATTAAAAACCAAGTAGTTTTTTCATGTAGCTGATATTAGTTTAGCAATCTTAGAGATTCATAGGTACTATTTGAATAGGCAATTTGTTTACTTTTAAGATTCAGTTATTTAAGTGTGTGGTTGAGTGTGTGGTTGAGTGTGTGTATGTGTGTGTGTGTGTGTGTGTGTGGTTGAGTGTATGTCAGTGTACAAGTAAGTCATGTGCAAGTAAGTGCCCATAAAAGGAAGAAGTGGAGGCAAAAGGAGAGGACAGGGTCCCCAAAGCTGGAGTTTAGTGTGTTGTGAACTTCCCACTGTGGATTCTAGCAACAGAAACCCAGACCTCTACAGAAGCAGCAAGCACTCTTAACCCAGCCCCATAACAGTACATTTGCATGCCTTAAAAAATTAAATATATTTTTGAATGATGTATTTCCTTCAATAGTTTATATTTATACTCTCTCCATATATATATATATATATATATATATATATATATATATATATATATATATGATATCTCCACCAAAGATAGTTTAAAATGTGCTTTGTTAACCAGGTGGAGAAGGAGAAAGAATAAGAGGAGAAAGAAGCTGCCATGAGGGAACATAGACTATGAGTACATGGCCAAGAGAAACAGCAAGTATCTGGGTTACACTGTTGGGGACTTTGCCAGGCCAGCAGTTAAAAGAGTAGATTAGGGGTGACCCCCAGTAATTATCAAATTGTCAAAGCCAAATAAAATTGTCTGAGTCTCCTTTATTTGTAAAGTAGTCAGGGATAAACTTAAATTTGTTGTGTTCTCTCTCTCTCTCTCTCTCTCTCTCTCTCTCTCTCTTTCTTTCTCTTCCTCCCTCCCTTCCTCCCCACCCTCCACATGACCCCTTCCTTTCTGGCTTGTATTTTATTAAATGATCATTGTGTTCTGGAAGTTGTGATAAAATTTCACATGTATAATTTCTGTAAATGTTATGTATCATTTACTTAAAGGAAATAAGCATCGGGAAGTCACAGGCTACCTTTTCCTAGTGTTACCCAATGAGCGAGGGCCTTAGATTCAAGAGTCACAAAGTGTATGTATGTGTTTGGTCCTTTTAGCTGGCTGTAATATGAACCTAAGGCTAGAAACTTCATAAGAAAGCAAGGCCTATTTAGCTCAGAGTTCAGGAGATCCACAAACAATGACACTGGCATCAGCTTCTCGTGAGGGCCTTTTGGGAAAAGGTACTACATGGCAGGAACACAGGATTGAGAGAAGAGAGTTCAAAAATCATGTGTTAAGAAGCACCATGTTATCCCACCAACAATGGAGGAGTGTTCCTCTTTCTCCACATCCTCGCCAGCATCTACTATCACCTGAGTTTTTGATCTTAGCCATTCTGACTTGTGTGAGGTGGAATCTCAGGGTCATTTTGATTTGCATTGCCCGGATGACTAAGGATGTTGAACATTTCTTTAGGTGCTTCTCAGCTATTCGAGTTTCCTCAGTTGAGAATTCTTTGTTTAGCTCTGCACCCCATTTTTAATAAGGTTATCTGATTCTCTGAAGTCTAACTTCTTGAGTTCTTTGTATGTACTGAATATTAGCCCTCTATCAGATGTAGGATTTTGGTAAAGATCTTTTCCCAATCTATTGGTTGCCGGTTTTTCCTATTAACAGTGTCCTTTGCCTTACAGAAGCCTTGCAATTTTATAAGGTCACTTTTTACAATTCTTGATTTCAGAGCATAAGCCATTGGTGTTCTGTTCAGAAAAATTTCCCCAGTGCCCATGTGCCCATGCTCTTCCCCACTTTCTCTTCTATTAAGTTTCAGTGTATCTGGTTTTATGTGGAGGTCTTTGATCCACTTGGACTTGAGCTTTGTACAAGGAGATAAGAATGGGTCAATTTGCATTCTTCTACATGCTGACCTCCAGTTGAACCAGCACCATTTGTTGAAAATGCTGTCTATTTTCCACTGGATAGTTTTAGCTCCTTTGTCAAAGATCAATGAAGCTCAAGAAGAAGGAAGACCACAGTGCATATGCTTCTTCGGTCCTTCTTAGAAAGGAAAACAAAATATTCAGGGGAGCAAATACAGAGACAAAGTGTGGAACAGAGACTGAAGGAAAGGCCATCCAAAGACTGCCCCACCTGGGGATCCATCCCATATACCGTCACCAAATCTAGACACTATTGTGGATGCAAAGAAGTGCATGCTGACAGGAGCCTGATATACCTATCTCCTGAGAGGCTCTGCCAGAGCCTGACAAATACAGAGGGGATGCTCCCAGCCAACCATTGGACTGAGCACGGGGTCTCCAATATGGTCCCCAATGAAGGAGAAAGGACTGAAGGAGCTGAAGGGGTTTGCAGAGCTCCCAGGGACTAAACCACTAACCAAGGTGTACACATGGAGGGACACTTGGATCCAGCTGCATATGTAGCAGAGGATGGCCTTGTTGAGCGTCAATGGAAGGACAGTTTCTTGGTTCTATGAAGACTCAATGCCCCAATGTAGGGGAATCCAAGTGCAGGGAGGCAGGAGTGGGTGGGTGAGTGCGTGTGTGGGGGCACCCTCACAGAAGCAGGGGAGGAGGCACCATGCTATTTTTCTTTTCTAACAACCATTTTTCAAGGGAACAAAGCTAATCCTTTCAGAACTGCGTTAATTCCTCTTGAAGGTGTTGTGTCCCCATTATGTTATCTTGTTATCTAAAGGTCCTATTGTCTCAGCGCCAATCTATTGGAGACTAAACTTCAGCATCTAAGCTATAACATGGTCAGTCAAAGTCCTCTTGGAGGTCTGAGGAGATGGCTTAGATTTGCTGCAAAAGCATATAGACCTGGGCTCAGATCCCCAGCACCCATGGAAAAGCCTTGAGTGGCAGAACGTACCTGTACGACTCTAAAGTTCTCTAGGCAGCTCATCGAGCCAAATTCAAGAACTCCAGACTCATTAGCACACCCCACCTCAAAAAAAAAAAAAAAAAAAAAAAAAAAAAAAAGTAAGGTGGAGACTGACTGAGGAACATACAGTATTGACCTTCAGCTTCCAGAAGCACATACACGCACTTGTGGGCCTGCGAGCTTCCCGGGCCCCCCCACCCAGGTATGTATGCACGCGCACGCAAGCGCACGTATGCAGGCACGCAGGCACGCATGTGCATGCACACAAAGGCCAATAGCGCAAGGTCCTTTTAGATGATGTCATTTCTTATTACTTCCATGGGAGCTAATTCCAAGACATAGTTTAAAATTATATTTAAGAAAAAGAAATAGGAATCCATAGTCAATTAAATCTGGCACTAACTAAAAGAATGATTACTTAGTAGACATTCATAACAAAATTTCTCAGAACCTCAAAATATGTTTAAATTGTGGGGTTTTATGAGAAAAGTGTCTTTCTCAAAGTTACCTGTTTTTTGTTTTCCTTCCACACAGAACTGGCTTTGAAGATGGCCTCTGTAGGATAGTCTTCGTCAAAGCTTACAGCTTCTGACAGGCAGGCTCACGGGAGCATTAACATGCAGCCCAGTGGGTCCCACCATCTCCAGCACTAAACACCTTTGATTTGGTTAAACTGCAATCGCTCACTGATAGGTTATCCACTTTAAACATTTACCAGGAAGACGTCCTTCGTGTCAGAGCCTGCCTGTATTAAGCACTGGGAACCTCGAGATAATCAGGTCCTCAGCCTGATGTGGCTTTTCTTCCTTACTCCGGATGTTGCAAGTCCGGTGTTAGAGATAAATCAAAGGACTGGAAAAACTGGAAGCTCTGAGGGCCCCGTGTTCCCAAATGCTAGAGTGATAGAGACTTGATGCTATTCTCAAAAGGAGAACGTCTCCTTGGACAGTCAAGCATATGAAACATTGTTTAACATCAGTACTGCTATAATAAACTGCATCTTCAACCCTATCAGTCCACATAGCTTGGGATATTGCCCAGGGAGCTCTGAGAACCAGGAGTACCGCAGAACCGACCCTTCCGGAAACTTGTACGTGTGTACTGTACACTCAAGGTTCAAGACCTGATAGTGAAGTCTGGCCTCTCAGAAGGCCTCCCTTTGCTTTTATTTCACTAGGTGGAAGCTTTTCTGTTTTGTTTGTGCATCTTTCAAATTCCTCAAAGAGATGAAGCTACTTCTGAAGCCTGGGATGTAGAATGGGAACTTGTGAAGCCGTGTACTCGGGTTGCCGGTGTCCTCTCCAGTCACCTTCCTTCGACCTCTTCTGAGTATGAAGCAGCTGTCACTTCTTTTATTCAAAACCTGCACGGATCAATTCTTTGGACTGTATAGTAAACTGAAACAAAAATGGAGCTTAACACCATGGCCTACAAATGGAGTCTCTTCACAATATCCCAGTTGCATTTCTTAACTACTGTGGTCAAGTTTGGGTTCTGATATTGATTGAATATTGATGCCATTTAGCTTTACTTTCAAATTCTTGTTATAATTTGAAAAAAAGAAAACAAATGTGTGGTTAAACCAAAAGCCCAAAGCTTCAGTAGCAAATCAAACAGGAAGGGGGTGGGAGTTCCTCATTCCAAATTCTCAGGGTGCCTGCTGCCCTAACTGTTGTTACCCACAGCCCAAAGAACACCCTGTACAGCATCGTTTATGGTGACATCGTGAGTGAGTGACATGGTGAATGAATATGTGTGCATAAATTTCCTTCATTAGTCACAATGTCATAAAATCACAGCAAGTCAGTCTGCAGAGGTTCTGAGCAGGAGTCACGTCATCTCTCTGCCCCCATGTACAGCAGAATCATCCCAAGCTAAAAAGACATGAATGTCAACAGAAAAACTCTTGATGTCCCTTCCTGCATCCCCAAGTCCAGCTTCCTATTTCTCCCTTCTTGACCACATGCATGCCCATAGGCACAGCAAATATGCATGTAACTACATACACGTTCACTAAAATACGTATGTGCATGTGTATTTGTATACTTGTCCACATGCATACAGTCACACACTAATACCTTAGACACATACAGACTTATAGTCCTGTAGATCTAAATGCATAAACAGACAGACTTGCATGCATTTAGTTGACATATGCATGTGGACACATACATGCACATATATAAATAGAAACTTATTCATACAATCATAGACAAAACTAAGTGCACCCAATACATACATATCAATATCCATAGGTATACGTTCACACATCTGTGTAATAAACACTGGCATGCATTAAGAAACACACAGATAAATATAGACACAAGTTCCCACAATTATACAATACTCGGTTATGTATGCATAAACATTATCACACACTTACCTATTTATATATCTAATTTCAATAGACATAAAAACGGGTGCACATACATGCAGTCATACACACATATTCACAATCAAAAATTCACCCATAAAATACATATATAAACTTTCAAATAGAGTTACATCTGTGTATATTCACATACAAACATACAGGGTTACATGTAGACATGTGCACCAGGACAAATACAGAGGCACACAGATACATACAGGGACAGAGGTAACTACACATGCACACATGTAGACATAGGCACATATACACATCTTTTCTTTTTCTTTTTTGAGGGCCATGCTTAGGGTCTTTCACTTCCTGATAGGCCAGCTGAAAATCCTTGATGACTTTACTCAGTGGAGATCCATGCCAGATGCTGGGTCTGGTTCCAGAGCAAGGTCACTGTGGCTATAGTTTTGCAACAGAAGGAACTGACTTAAGATAAGCCTGCTCAGGAATGAGGAACAGGGGGTCTGGAAAGAGATAAAGGAAGCAGCTGACCCACCCAACCTCTGACCTCCCCCCTCCCACAGATTCACCACCTCTGACGCACAGAGACTTGCCTCAGGTTTTATGAGCAGCTGTGTTGTAAGTAAACAGGAGGCAAGGTGTGCTGGGAGTGACCCTGAAGCATGACTCCAGGACAGTTGTGGAGAACTAGGCTGGAATTTCCATTCCATGGTGCTCACCAGATGTCTCTAACCCTCTCTGAGCTCATTTTTGTTTCCTCATCCATTGTTCAAGCAATTCGACTCTCTTCCCCTTCGCCCCGAAAATGTGTTTGCAAAGCTTAGGTTCTTCTGACTGCTGGTGCTGCTGGTAGACTCCTGGGCTACCTCAGCCTTTGTCTCCGTTTTTCTCATTTTTTATGGAAGCTTTGCCCACAGAGAACATAGGTTGAATTTAGAGGGGTGTGTGTGTGTGTGTCTGTCTGTCTATCTGTCTGTCTGTGAGTATTTATGCAGTGTGGTATGTTTGAAGAAAGGTTGCTTACTACTTAACAACAGCAGACACATTGTGTTTTCTTTTAAGAAAAATGGATTCTTTAAAGAAAGTCAAAGTGATGCTCTCCAATAGTTAGATAAAGCCAAGGTTACCTTTAAAATGGTTTTTTCTTTGTTTGTTTTTTAATATCCTCTCACTACACACTAGAACAGAAGTGGGCAGTTAAAAGCATTCTTAGATTTATATTTTCAGGGTCCTGGTGGGCAGAAGGTGTTGGCATGGAGCCGAGGGCTTTACTCTGATTTTTAACAGGTTTTGAGACACGGGACCCTCCAGAGAAGTACTTCGTGGAGACGAAGCAGGCCAGGCCCAGAGCTAATCAACCTTGGATTCTGTCCTTTGAAAAACTTGGAAAGTGAATCTATTATACATGGCTAGGACTCCCTAGCAGAGAGATTAGTTGGACTCTGAAATATAAATATTTCATAGGTACTCTTTGGAACTGCGCTAATATTGTGGAGGAATTGCCAAATCTTAAACAAATCTCCCAAAATATAGATATGAAAATAGTCACTTCACACCACCAGACAGATAGAATTCCAGCTTAATGTTCTGTATTTTCCTCATCCACTGTAAGACTTAGGAGGGACCTACAGGGCGGTGCATTGGGAATCTCCTAGAGGTGTACTTCACCATCACTTTAGTTATAACTTGAATCAAAGCGGTGAGCCAGCCACTGTGATCAACACTGCCTATGGACACCAAATTAATTAAGTAGTGGGAGCAGCTAAGTCCCAAAGATAACTCTATACTGTGGTAGTTCCAGGTCCCTGTGGGCTACTTCCAGCCCTGGCTAAGTCACATAAGGTATCCTTTGTATGAATAATATATTTTTGATTTGTCCTGCTGCCAAAAAAAATAAAGATATCTGTGTTGAGGTAACACATTCTACACGACGTACATAATCACACGTCTACATTTTATAGCCAATGTTATCTTCAACACCAGACTAACCTTAGGCAAAAGTTGGGCACTTTAGGTCACTCTTGAGCTCCTTAAAAATAAACAATGCTCTTCGGGTAAATGTGTACAGATTGGGTCTTTTTGCTGTGCCATGTTTTCCCTATCCTTGGATTTACCCTTCTGTTCCTCATTCCTTTCTAAATTTAAGGAGTTTCCTCATTCTATTCCAGAGGCTGTTTCTCCTGGATCTTTCATATGACATCTACTCTGAATTCTTTTAACGCTCGTTTGAGGTAAATTGAATTTTTCTAATGCAGCCTCAGGTTAAAGGTCTGCTGAAGTCAAACATTTCAGTCTAAATTCCGAGTTTTTTTTTTTTTTTTTTTTTCATAATCCTGCGCACACGTTCTGGAACTTTATCTCCCCCTTAAGCAACCCATGCCCCTCCTCCCTAAGGTTTCCTGATGATTTCAGAGCCCAGGCATTTGGCCTCAGAGCTTTGGCCAGACCATTCCAGATAAAGGAGATTGGGGGGGGGGGGAGCAGGTAAAAATCTGTGTGAGAAGGGAGAGGTGATTGCATGTCAGTTCTAACTGGAGGACGATCCAAGGGGGCTCTCCTTTCCCTTTATTTTCTTCTGGTTAGAAATCAAGCAGAATCAACATAGTGATAGAATCTAGCCACAGACACATAAGATAAAAATAATACTGATACAGTATATTTCAAGTATTTTACAACTTAGCAGCATCAAGCACTCACATTCCACTCTGTTTTAACTGACATTTCCTGTTAATTGCTTTTCTGTAAGGAGTACTGGCTGCCATTTCTATTAGGTTTCTGGTTTGAAGATAAAATATTCATCTTTTACCTAAACAAACGTCACAACATAAAATTACCAACTTGTTAGCCAAGAAGTTTTCCAAAAGATTGGATAGCATAGTGAAAATAAGCAGGGTGTACAGGGGAGAGTGTCTGCCAACTTGTACTTCTGACTGTTTTTTTAAAAATATTTTCTTTCTAGGTGAGAACAGTTGTTAACTGAACAACAAAAACATAAGTCTAAATACCAAAATGTAAATATCCACGTAGAACAGTATGTAACAGCACAAAACAGATGACCAATTTAGATATTGTTCTCACGTGGAATTTTCAAATAATATGTATTACCTGGCCTCCAGAATCACCAGATAGATTTACAATCATATGACTACCATGTGAGACACAATGAAGGGTTTTTAAAGATTTTTTTCTCAGTTAACTAAAATAACCATGAAGTCTCGGCTTCTTTTGACAGTATCTGGTAAGTAAAATACATTTTCTAAAACTATTTGTATTATGTGACCTTTATGAAAGAATCCATAGCAAACAAAATGTCCAGTTTTAGATGTTGTACCTCACCAGTGAAGTAGCCATGGGATTTTTCTCTGCCTCTTACTTTTCTGGCATCTCACAGGTACGTGGTCTGAGTCTGTGTCCACGATGTTCTGAGGAGTGTCCATGAGATAAGAAGTCTGAGCAACTCTTGAAGAGAGGACAATAATAAGACACTCTACACTCATTCTGCAAGTCTCTGCGTCCTACTTAGGAAAATAACATCTAAGTTGAAACAGTGAATCAAAGCTTCCCCTCCTTTGAGATACACGGGAATAGAAAGGCTTTTCTACATCTGTTACTCCTCATGGGAACAGCAATGGATTACAGATCAATGAGAATTCTTGCTATCTATTAGGACTCTCCATTGTGACACAATCTCTCTTCCTTTTACAATGGAGGGTTTGTGACCAGGACACCTTTCTTTTCATCTAGTCTGTTCTTTTTGAAGATCACAAGGCTTGAGGTTGAGCTTAATCCAGGGGCCCATTTGGCCAACTATCTAATCAGAGTAGCTAATAGCTCACTAAATCACTTTGTAAGGAAGAGAAAAGAATAGCTGAATTTCTCAGAAACTAAGTCTGATTAGAATAATAATATGTAACATTCAGCTTTAAACAAAGACCCACATAAAAGAAAAGGAATTGTGACCCAGAGAAGTACCCCATATGCATCCACCAAGAAAAGAAGTCCAGATCACCTGACCTTCAGGTGATCGCTGCTGCAACAGGCTGTTCCTCTTACTTGAAACCCATTGGTTTCCTTTCTTTGTTTGTTTGTTCTTCTGGACCTTTAACAGTACAAACCTTAAGAGTCTCATGATTTATGTTAAGCACTATGTCCAAGAGACTGAATGTAGAGATCAAGAAGCAAAGTTCCACTCAGAAAAGAGAAATGAATAAGAAATTTAAACAAATAGTAATAATGTCATAACAAAAGCATAGACTTTCCTGGAAGGGATTCACATGACATTTGAGGAGGCAGAGAGATAGGGAAGGAAGAGGAGAGAGGAAGAGAGGGAAGGAGAGGGAGGAGGAACGATAGCATGGCAGTTTCAGAACAAACACTGTTATTGTATTATTAATATGACTTTATTTATCTGTTCATCCATTTACTTATTATTCTTGATTCGAGAAGAGGTGCATAATGTTTATGTATGTAAGTAGTTCATATCTCTGCCCAGTTTGATCGGCATCCTGGAATCAGATAGGGAGGCCTTAGCTGGTGAGCAGACGACAAATACAGATTGGTAAGGAACAGATGTCCTCTGTAGGTGCTTCCAATGGAATTTATAAGATATATGCAATTTTTTATATAGCACAAAAGTTGCTGAAGACATCACAAAAAAGCTCAGCTGTCTGTCTTCCAGAAAATCATGGGGTACTATCATGCCTTAGAAGAATATACTCAAAATTTATTTGCACATAACTGTAGACTCATTGGTCATATTTCTAAATATAGCACTGATTTATGAGCCTTCTTATGAAATATTTACATGTTTTACTCTATTCCCTTCAAAAAGGAAGTCTATTTGCAAAATCATGATGTTGACATCCCTATATCACAGGATCTAAATGGATTGCTGGGGAATGCCCCAAAAATAGTTTATGAAAAAAAAATCATTTGTCTTGATTTATTTTGTGAAACATTTGCTTAGCAAATCCTTTACAGTAGTATTAAGAGAATACATGTAGAAGGGACTTGTTATAATGCTTTGTGAGAAATGAATCCTGGCATTGAGGTCAGCATAACCTGATGTCAGCAGAAACCATTAAGAGAGAATGACCAGTGTGTTAGCCAGATATTCAGTTTTCAGGGCTATAGAGTTGTAGGCTCTTACTCCTAAAGAGAAATGACTTCTAGGCAGTAATATTTGAGTTATAATAATGTATGCATTCATAGTTATATTATGTGGAAATACTTAATGCTAACATCTATGGGAAATGTAAAGTGAAGAAGACAGAACAGAGAACAACAAAAAAGGTAAATATGAAACGAAAGCATCTACTCTAAGGAGCTCTTACTTTTCCAGAATTAAAAGATATGAACATCAAAATGCTTCACATTTAATAGCAATAATTTTAAGGGTTTTGTTGCTTTATTTAATTTTGTTTTTTTTTTTTTTTTTTTTTTTTTAAGAAAGCTATTGGACATGTTCATCATTCACCGAGGTAGAGTTTTTAAGCCAATACACACAGTCTACCAAAACCATCTGTACCTGAAGGACACAAGTAGCCACAAAATGCCTGAAGAGTCAGACCTGGATATTCCCTACACTTCTACAGGGATAAGGATGGGTCTTACGGATTTGCACTGTCAAAAGGAACAAAGAGATAGTTTAATAGATAAGTGCTCGCCATTAAATTGAAGAGCTGAGTGCAGACCCCAGAACCCATGTAAGACCAGATTTGGTCTTGGGTGATTGTAAGCTCAGCACTCCTACAGGAAAATGAGAGGCAGAGACTGGAGAAGGCACAGAAGCTAGCAGATCGACTAGCCTGGCATAAGCAGTGGCAAAAGTGAGGAGACCCTTTAGCAGTTCCAAAGGTGAGGTCAGACACAAATGGTTGTCTTCTGACCTTCACATTCGTGCCATGGCGAATACCAAACCGCCCACACACATACTAGATAAACAACAATAAATAAAAATTTAAAAGATGGGATTGAACGATCAGAACCTCAACAGCAGAACAGAAATGGGATTAGATTGTGTGAGGTAGGGAACTAGGGATCCAAGAACTTCTGAAGGCTATGGGGTTTTGTTGGTTTTTTGTTTTGTTTGTTTGTTTGTTTTAATAACAATGTCACTGCTTAAAAGTCTTTGTAGCAGACAACAACCTCCAGGATTAGACCTCAGCCCTTAACGAAGCAAGACAATACCAATGCCTTTCATATCTGCCTCACTCCAACACTGAACTACCCTGATGAGTGGTACAACAATGGGTAAAAAGCAGCAAGGATCCTGAGAATATTTGTAGAATCTTGGTATATCTTGGGCAGCACCCAATTCATACAAAAACACACACGGATCTACATACCTCGATAGGGAAATAGGCAAGGCTTCTCTCGAAGGTGTATGCAACTACCAAAAGAGGTGGTATGTCCTTACTTCACAGGCAGAAAAACCACAAACATAGAGCTGAAGGGGTTTGGAGATGGTTCTGACCTTGCTCTGGAGCACTTAAAGGAATTTATCCCAATAGGAATCACACTGTGATGTGTAGCTCACCTTCCAGCGCTTTATGGGGCTGGCAATTACTCATGCATTACATTTGTTATCTTTTGATTCAAACCCTTATCATCTAGTTTGGTTGTTTGTCTTAACCCAAGCTGAGCAAGTTATTTCCTTTGCTACCAATTACCCTCGACAGAGCCGTGTGGCCAAGTAACAAAATTCTTTTTCCAGCCAAAAGCTCTATGCAGACATACTGGAATTATTTTTGGTCTTGTCCTTTGGCAAGAGAACTCTGTGCAGAAGGAATGGGGCTCTGAGGCTCTCAAGCACTGTAACACCTCTTCCCTTTGCTTCCTTTCTTTATTTTTTTTTCCCAGAAAGTTGCTAATGCTCTGGGCTGAGATTTAGCCATCGAAACAGTAGCTTCCGAAGCTGGACTGTGACCATCTGAAAAAGCGTGATGTGGCAATGCAGGGGAAAAAAAAAATCATAGGACCGGGACCTTCAGTGGAAAAGTAACAAAGAGTAGAGGTTACCGGAGGTCAAAAGATATGCTTAAGCCTGCTCAAGTTGTAAGGTTACTCACTAACTGGAGTCAACCTTTAAGCCTTAACATCCTCTTTTCCCCAGCTGATTACCTCTCCAATTGTGCTTTGCTCCATGGGTAACTATGATGTTGCTTTCATAGATGGACTCGAAATTTGAAGGGAACATTATATAACAATAATTGAACCTGGTCTTACGGTTGTCTCAGAGCTGTGATAGGCCCTCCAGTTGACAGAAAGACCAAAAGACCTGTCACAGGTGTCCAGCAATTACAGTTAGCAACACATCTTGGACCACTGTCACCAAGGCAGGAACTGCATGTGATTTCCAAAAGGTGAATCCAGTGGACCCAGGCAAGTTTGTGTTAGGGCAACATGTTGACCAAAAGAAAAGTAATTAGCCTCACATCATCTGCCCTAAATTGGCTGGAAGGTGTGGCTAGTACCCTTTTATCAAGTACTCTGACCCTAGAGCTATGCAAAGACAACCTGCCTAGGGTTGTGTCTTTCTACAAACTGAACTCCGGAGCATGAGATAAACATTATTAAGGAATGATCATAAGCTGTAAATCATATTTCCCCTAAAGACAAGCTGATTTAAAAAAGAAAAAGAAAAAAAAAAAACTGCAACTCCAAAATAGGCATTGATATGGATTATGAAGTTTGGGAGTGTTTATGTAAAGAGAGGATGCCTGATGTGTTGATCTGTCCAGGAAGGCCCTCTTTGGAGTAAGATGTGATGGGTCTGAAATTTCAGGGAAGTTTGAGTTGCATTAAGCACGGTGCTTATTTTCCTCTCCCATTGAACTGCCTAAGAATTCCTATCTTTTACTGAACAATAGAGTCTTTCTTTGCCCCATGTTTACTGAAGGCATCCCTTAATCACTTTGGAAGTTCCCCTTTCCCCTAACCCCCACAAACACTGAGATCACAGGCACGTGGGGGGTGGCAGATAATAAAGGTGCTTGTTCCGCATTCAAGCAGTAATTGGATTAGAGGGAATCACACCGGCAACTTTGTTTCACTTTGTCCTGAGAAGGGAAGGAAGAGAAGGAAAGGACGATCCAGAGTGGGAAGATACACCACAGTGTCTATGACCACAGTGTTGACAGTCAGGCTATGCCTAACACAAAAATAAGTAATTCAATCAATCAATCAAATCAATCAATCAATCATCTCTTCCCAAGGTTCAAAGTCTGCCCTCTTACTTTACACTCCTCCCTCCTCACCGTCCTCCCGGACTTCTTTTTGGAAAACAAGAATCTTCTGACAGAGACAGGGATTTTCTTCTCAAACAAGTTGTGCTGATAAGACTATGCTGCCAAAGCAGGACAAAGAACAGGTGACCAGCAGCCTTGTGTTCATTCCGTTTTCAATTGAAAGAAGGGTGTGGTGACACAAACTCCTCTTCCCAACACATCAGACACTGAGGCAGGAAGGACACGTCAAAGCCAGTCTTGGCTCTGTAGCAAAGCCGAGGATAGTCTAGGCAAACCTAAAACCCTATCTCACAACATGAGAAGCAAAACACCTCTCCAGTCTGTTGGAAGAGGTTGGAGAAATGGAAGACTGAGTCTCCCATTGGTAGAAACAATATGGAAATTCAACATGAGAAAATTAAGAAGTATTACCATATGACACAGGCTTTCTATTGCTGCAGTATCCTATAGGGGAAAGCAGCCTAGTACCCAGTGATGGACGGATGAAGGCATACACAGAACTTCATGTAAACACCCGGTAGACGTATGTCTCAGCTTTTAAAAAGAAGCTTCTGAAGCACCCGGGGTAGACATTAGAGACAGCATGGCAAATAAAATGAACCTCTTGCAAAAATAACAAGCACTCTGTATATGAATTGCTGAGGGAGATCAGAGTATAAACATAGGAAGAACAGTAACTGCTAAGTGCTGTATGGGGTGGAGGGGGTGTTGCTGAGTAATAAGCAAGGAGTCAGTTCTTCACAGCTCTGCTTGTTCCCTTTGTCCTTAGTTGAGCACGTAACTGTTTCAACCACTGGCTTATCCTAGATATAACACTCCAGGACTTCTAAGTCTGGTCATAGAAGGCTGTCCAGACCTGGGTACAATTTTCTTGGGACTTTTTCAGGGGAAAGAGTGTTGCATGTTGTCAATATAGCCACCTGGACTGTTAATTTAAAATCCCCCATATGTGCTACCATGGGACTATCTCTCAGCTTGCCACACCCTTGAAAAATTGCATGAGGTACCCATTTGAGAGCTGGACAAGTGAATCTTTCCCATGTTTCTGATACGTGCACATGCATGCACACACACACACACACACACACACGCCCTATAATCATAAGGAAAAATTGTTTTATAGTGCAAATTTTGGGAACAGAATGTAAAATGTTATATGGTGTGTTCATGCATTCAGACTAATATTTTTAGAAATACTACAATTAGGATAGCTTATCACCAACAACATTTATTTCTCATGGTTTTGAAGACTTGAAATTCAACATCCACTATCAGCAGATTTGATCACCGGTGATGGTTCACTTACTATTTCACAAATGGCCTAAATCTATCATCTGTCACCATGACACGGTGGGATATGTTTCTACCTATGTGGATATAAATGACTACACACGGGCATTCATGTTTGGATGCACACATGCGCACACATACACACACATACACACACACACAAATATCTATTTGGTGTGCATAGCATGTGTATAGATGCATGTTGGGGGTACACATGTGTGGTGTGTGTATACACATACATGCCTCAAGACAACCATCTCCCATGAGCTTTCTACTTTTCTTTGATACAGTATTTTTCACTGGTCTGGAGCTTACCAAGTATAATAGGATGGCTGACTAATTATCTCCAGGGTTCCACCTGTCTCTGCCTTCTGAGTGCTGGAATTAGAAGGGACTGTAAGCAAAATGCCCTTTAAACAAACAAACAAACAAAACAAACAAACAAACAAAACAGTGGGTGAAACCTTTGCTTATTGTATCCATATCTACAATGGCATAGCAACACCAATTCAGAGAGTAGAGGTATACAGTAAATAGAAGATTCCAAACACCAGTGGGAGAGGGGCATTGACAACATCCAACTTCCTGGGTTTTCTTGTTGGGGTCCACACTAGCCCCATGTTGGGGCAGCCAAAATAATGTTGCGGCCCGAGCAAAATATTGAGGCCCGGGCTGTCCTGCGTTTGGCGGCCACTGTATCCCAGCCCAAGCTGCCACTCCGGTCCTCGGGTCAGGGTTCAGCAAGAGAGAGAGAGTGAGGACTGACTCAAAGAATGGAGACCAGACAAAGTGTGTTTCAGTCCGGTTTATTCTTCAGTCTCTCTTCTCTCCAAGTCCCAAATCTTGAGTTCCTAGTTCCTAGTTCCTAGCTGTACTCCTTCTAGTTCCTAGTCCCTAGTGCCTCCAAGTTCCAAGTTACTTCTCCAAGTTCTCTCCCAAGTGCCTGCTTCTCTGTCTCCTCTCTGTGGTGTCTCCCTAATGTCTAATTCTCTGCCGTCTGCCTCTGCCTTTTATATGTCTCACTTCTAAGCCATGCCTTTTGGTCACACCTTTAATCATGCCCTTATGTCTTGTCTCTAAATCTGATCTCTAGGTCACTCTTAAGTCACACACTTAAGTTACACACCTTTAATCTCACACACCTTTAATCTCACACACCCATGGTATCTAAACCAAGATTATCGGAGTGTGCTCAGCTGTTGTAGGCTATTGTAATCCAAGTCTCATGTCAGGGTATATGGCTCAAGATGGCTGCAAAGCTGATAGCCGCTTTCTGCTAAAAGTCAGCCCCCAACATTTTCTGAAAGAAACTTGGGAATTTGAAGGAAAAAAGCAAAACACTGAATCTGTGAGGAAGCTGTTCCTGGAAAGCTTTGCAATAACTCTAGTGCTAATTCTACAACCACACGTCACGAGGCATCAGTGTCACCGTGATCTGCCGCAGGGATGCTTTTCCTCCTTGTCCCAGCCTGACAGTTAGGAGCTGCATCCTAATAAAGATGGAATAACACGAAGTCATTTAAACTGTCGAAGTGCGTTAGCTGACAGATGCTCACCTAACTCACACAGATGTGCTCTGTCACCGCGTGACTAATGCTCCCCAGAAATGAGGAATCAAGTGTTAAAAATCCAGAGTAATACAGTCTTTTGAATAGCTTCACATTTTTGGTGTAGTCACTTTCATACAACATCTCCCTCCCCCCCAAAAAAACCCATCTGCCATACATGTGATTCTTCCACGAGGACAGGAAAAAGCTAGCTGTCAAGGACTTCTTTCTCACAGTATATTTAAGTCTGTATCTTGTATATAAGCTAGGGGCTGGTTTTGTAGCACAGCTGCTAAGGCATTTGCCTAACATGTATCCTAAGGCTCTGGGTTTGTTTCCCAGCTCTGCAAAGAACCAGGTATGTTAGCACATGCATGTAAACCCAGCACTCATGAGGCAGAAGGACAAGGAGTTTCAAAGCACCCTCCATTACATAAGGGCAACCTGAGACTCTGTCTCAAAACCAAAAAGAAACAAAGCCTAATCATAAAGAAATGTAGCAGTGTCCTAATTTTTCCCATAATATTATAAAATAACTATATTAGAAATGCTTAATGTTCTGTGCATTAGACTATCTCTATATATCTGAGTGATAGATATAATATCTATTATATTATATATAATATAATTAGACTATCTCTATATATCTGAGTGATAGCGTTTTAACTTTTTATTTCAACTTAGCATTAACATATAATTCTACAATAAATTGTACCTCTGACATTCTGATACAGGTATACACTGTATGATAATAGGCCTATCCATCACTGGAAACATTTATCATCTTTCTACAGCTACTGGAGAGAAGATACTCTTCCAGTGCACATTTAGAAAACTTTAGATCACTTATGTACATCTGTAATTGGTTAATTTCATGACTAAACTCACCTTTTCCTGTGCCACTTTATTCAGAGATGTTATAAGCCAACAGCCAGTATCATTGTTTCCCTTATTTTTCCACAAACAGAAGTTTTATGTATAGGGTCACTAAATTTGTTGCTTGCCACAAGAGGTAAATCACAGTCATCAAATATATTTACCTCAATTCCTTTTTATTTTACAGTATGTACTTTCGGCTCTCTCCGTGTTACCTGGGGAGTCTTTAGAATCTGTATATTTCATTGAGTTGGAGACACAGCTCAGATACCAACAAGCCCATTACAGAAATTCATCCTTACATTCTATTCCTTTTGAAGCCCTCCTGGTACTATATAATCTGTAGTAATCAGAGACAGAACTGAGAAATATATATATGTATACATATATATGTATACATATATATTAATATTATCTATATTAAGTTATTTATTATTAATATTAATATATTAATATTCTCTATTAACAAATACATATTAATTAATAGATTAGCTTTCACAATAAGGAAATAAGGTCTGGGTAGTCCAATGGCAGCTCTGTACTGAAGAGTCTAAGAATCTAGAAGTAGCTGGGTCTATGAGGCCGGCTCTCCCAGAATTTGCAATCTGACACTGAAGACCTGAGAAATGCCTAGAGAGCTGCTGGTCTTCGGTCTATGTTAGGCTGGTTCTAATACCAACAAAAGAATACATCAGCAACAGGATATTGTCAACCAACAAGAGTAAGGAAAGCAGGCAAAAAAAAAAAAAAAAAAAAGATTCATTTTCTAACTCCTTGTATGGGAGTTAGAACAGAAAGTGCTGACCACATATATGTTTGTTCTTTCACTTCAAATAATCTGACCAAAGAAGTCCCTCACAGGAGCATCTAGAGATTTGCATTTTAGTTGAACTGGAGATCCACTAGATCTCACAACTGGTATGCTCCATGATTCCAAAGTTTAATTATTTGTGTATATATTTTTTGGATAGGTCTTACACTATGGAGTTAAGAATAGCCCTGCCAATCTCCCAAAGGCTTAAATTATAGTCATGTGTTACCATACACAGCTCAGTCCCAGTCTTTCCAGATTCACAAAGGGAATATCAACTTTAACCTGAATGCAATTCTATGCAATGTTTGCTTATATGAACTTAATAATTATGCATGTAGATATTTACTCATCAATATGAAATAGGATATATAGTATATTCTTAAAAGAAATTAGTTTAGCTAGATGCAAAAGCCAGGCCTGGTGATCAGAAAAACTTAGAGAAACTTAGTATCAAAACAGAAGAATATTAAAAGACAAGGAGCCATAGCTAAGTGGTGGGGCACTTGCCTAGTACGAACAAAAGGAGGGATGCATGGAATTGAAACTTGGTATTACAAAAAATAAGGTGGGGAACTAGGTTAGATTCAATGACAGTGATGAAAGCAGCACCTTGGTCTATATTTTATGCTTTACATTAGAGGAAGACATAATGCTATTCTCCCCAGAAACTCCACAGCCACAGAAGTGCAACCAGCACAACTGGCCTGCTTCCAGCCACTTCTGACGTGTGTGACTTGGAGTAACTTGTCTCCCCTTTGTTCAGCTATATATTTTTAGTTTTTCTATTCACAGGAAGAATCATCATCCAATTTTCAGTTAGGTCCAAAGATACTAAGCATTACCCAGAACTTTGTATGAGTTCTCTGTTCTGGATCCAGTACCCATTCAGAGTCGTTAACTCTAGGCTTGAGGGAGTTTGGCATAGCACCACATCATTTGGGGCTAATTTGAGATCTGTCTGGTACTTGGTTACCATCTGTTAAAATAATCTAAACAACATAGACTTAGAAGCTGGAAGAGAATCACTGAAGTGTGGCTTGAAGCAATTAGAAAAACAAGTCAAGAATTTATAGACATTTTTACTTCTTATTCAATAGATATATTCGACTCATTTGTATTTTAAAATGTTGGCTTCCTTCTTCCTCTAAATTCTTTCATGCAAAGATATACAGTCTGTGGATACCATCTAAGTAAAGATGCGCTCCTCCTGTTAGAAATGTGAGCATGTAAGGCAGTAAACTGAGACTCTACCAAGACAGAAGAGGTAAAATGTCCACCAGACAAATAGCCATAGGCTTAGACAGAGTAAGAAATCATGTTATACTTTTCCAAAGTATCAAACATGCACAATCAAATTAGAACAAGAATTCAAGATTTCTGTCCATAGTTCCATAGTATGACATAGCATCAGCCAGTTCTGTCTACTGCTGTGTAACACACCACCCGCAAACACAGTGACTTAAAACAATGACATTTTATTGTCTCAGTTTCTTACATTCTGGAGACTCAGAGCAACTATACTGGGTAGAATGTTCCAGGAAGTCTCATGAAGAAAATATCCAATGAAAAAGCAATCCACAAAAGGACTGGAGAATCCACAGGCACTATGACTCACTCCTGAACTGTGTAGAAGGGCTTCATGCCTCAGGGAGACCGAGAGTCCTACAAACATGGCTGCTGTCTGGTGAGTCATTCTGAGTAGAGGACCAGGAAGAGACCACATGCTTCTCTGACCACGTCTCACAGTGACTCATCATCACTGTGTTACATTCCATATGGTAGAAGTAAATCCTGCAGGCTCTAGACTACACACAGAGAGGATTAGAAGTCATAGTTAAGGAGAAGAAAGTCAAATAATATGTCCACCCCTTACATCTAATAGAGAATCGTATCAAAAATTACTTTTCTCATTTATATTATTTGGGGGAGTACAGACTCACTCCAGAGATTAAGCAATTCTGTAAGTGTGTTAAGGGGAACCTTGGGACTGGCTGTGTAGCCCAGTGGTAGAATGCTTGTCTAGCATACACAGAGTCCTAAGATGGATTCTCACCAAACTGTAACATGCTTATAGTAGTGCATGCCTGTAATCCCAGAATTTGGGAGGTAGAGGCAGGAGAATCAGAAATTCAAGGTCATCCTCAATGTCTCAGTTTGATTTCCTGTTGCTGAGACAAACTATCTTGACAAAATCAACTTGAGGGAATTGGTTTATTTCAATTTATAGTTTCTGGTTACATTCCATCACTGTGGGAGAAGTCACAGCTAAAGGATCTTGGGACCAATGATAGGTCCCACTGAGTCTGTAGTTAAGAAGCAGAAAACTGGATGATTGGGTTTAGCTTCCTCTCTCTCCTTTTCTCAGTCCCTAGTTCAGGACTGGAATGGTACCACCCATCATCTTACGTCAAAGGAGGTTCTTACCTCAAAGTAATCAAAATAATCCCCTGCAGGCATGCCTAAAGGCCCACTTCCCAGGTAATTCTAGAGTCTGTCCAGTTGCCAATTAAACACTAACCACCAGTATAGGCTACGGAGTTAATCCAGGCTGGGATAAATAAGATTCCCAACTCAAAATAAAAAATAATAAAATAAACTGACCTCCAGAGTTCAGTTTTAGGAAGGTAAGTGAATTTCAAACTATTCCAGAAGACACTAAAACCAAGAGTCTGGTCGTAGAGCCAAACTGTTAGCATTCTGACTAAGCTCCACCCAACAATTACCTGGCAACAGCCAGGTATGCTCCTCCTCACAATTAACTGGCCAGGAAGGCCTGACCCACTATAACAGAGGCTGCTTGCTCCCTCCTTGTTCTCTTGCCCTCTCACTCTCTTGCTTTTCCCTTCTTGCTCCTGCTTGGTAGTCCTTTCCCTCCTCTCTCCCCATTTCCTTCCCCCTTCTCTCTCCACGTGCTCATGGCTGGCCTCTACTCCTCTACTTCTCTACTCTCTTTCTGCCTTTCTCTGCCTCCACTACTCTCTCAACTCCTCTCCCTACGCCCTTAATAAACTCTATTCTATACTATTCTGTCCTGTGGCTGGTTCCTCAGGAGGAAGGGATGCCCTAGCATGGGCTTACTGAGGTACCCCTTTCCCCCACACCTCACCACACCTCCATAGAACATACCCACCCCACCCCCATCCCCACTCTTTATCTTTTTTATAAACACATCAGAAACCTTGGTCACCATGGCTTATATTATCCCCATAGTATCTTTTCTATGAAAGCCCACATCTGCCATTCAGGGTTTCCACACTCTACAAATGCCAACAAGGATTGAGCAGAGTGCAGAAAATGTGAATAAGCATAAAGCCATGAGAAGACAGAATGGCTAAGTTTTATGGAAGATAGAAATCACTGTATTGCTGCTCTTCTTTCCTCTCTGGCATTGTTTTAGACAGCTGGGCAACTATAAGTAAAATTCTATAAATTGACACTTCATGGAAAGTAGGCTTGTAGAGTCCATGACGAGCTCATAGAAAAAAGCCAGACCATAGACCAAAACATATGCTTTAGATGTGCGTAGTAACCAATTCCTCAACACAGCTTATTCTCTTTAATCACCTATACAGACACATGATTGCTGCCAGTAGGTTGTCTTTGTGTACAAAGGGTGACAGTAGAAGATAGTTGTCTTTGGGGACACTTGTACTGGAATGAATGCTTAAGTGAAATGAAAAGCAGTTCATCACACTGGGTTTTAAGAACTTTTGAAATCTTCACTGCAATAAAAAAGCAAGGAACAGAATCATTCTGTAGCAGCAGATATTATTGTAGGAAGGAGAAGACTATATTCAGGAGCCCCAAGGACAATAAGCATACATAAGTTTCTACTTATTAGACAAACCGGTATACCCTATGCTAGTTGGTTTAACTGTCAATTTGACACAACCTAGAATCAACTGGGGCAGTGGTTCTCAACCTTCTTAATGTTGTGACCCTTTCATACAGTTCTTCACGTTGTGGTGACCCCTAACCATACAATTATTTTCTTGCTACTTCATAACTGCAATTCTGCTACTGTTATGAACTTTAATGTAAGTATCTGATATGCAATCCCCCAAAGGAGTAGAGACCCAGCTGTTGAGACCCACTGGCCTGCAAGAAAGTGTTAATGACAAATTAGCTATAGGTGATTAGGTTAGCATGCCTGTATTGTCTTGATTGTGAATTGAGGTAAGAAAACCTAGCCTATTGTGGGTGGCACCACTCCCTAGGCACAGAGTCCTGTAGAGCTTAAGAGTAAAGACACCTAGTTGAGCAAAAATAACAGGCAGGCAACATGGCACATTCATTTCAGTCTGTTTTTGACTATGAATACGATGTGACTAGCTGCTTATGTTGCTGCCTTGACCTCTTATTAATGACAGACTATAATCTAGAATTGTAAGATGAATAAACACTTTTCTCTCTTAAATAGCTTTTGGTCAGGATATTTTATGTTAGCAACTGAAATAAAACCAAGACAGGCCCTGCTGTCAATGAAGAGGGCATATGAAATGTGTGTGTGTGTGTGTGTGTGTGTGTGTGTGTGTGTGTAGTGAGAGAGAGTGTGTGTGTTTTAGTTTGAGAGGGTAGCTCAGTTATTAATGTACTTACAGCATAAACACAATGGGGGTGAAATTAGCAGAGAAGTGATAAAATCGAGACTAGGGATCAATCAGTTGGGGCAGCAAAGAAAAGCTACAGATCCATGCAGTTAGTCATATCTTCAGACTAGGCCGAGACAGGGAGAGTGGACATGGTAAGCTACTCAAAGGCTAAAATTCCCCAAAACTTATCTCTTTCTCTTTAAAATAGTGGAATTAGGCTTCAGACATGAAAATGACTTTGGGCTAGGACAGGGAAGTTGGCTCAGATATTTTGGTCATCCTGATAAGCTCTTAGAAACAATGATCACGGGAGTGTTCATCGAACTTTGTTTATTGCTTTGCTTGTTCTTTGACTGTTTGTGTTTATTGTTGTGCTTGTTCTTTGACTATTTCCATCTATTGTACTGCTAACCTCAAACTAGAACTGAACTTAATACTTGCATGTAAAGGAGGAGTGGGGATGGGATAGGAGGTTTCTAGGGAGAGGAAATGAGGAAAGGTAATGGCATCTGAAATGTAAATAAATAAAAATATCCAATAAAAAATAAAGATGGAACAAGAAAAAAATCTTTAGAAACCAAAAAAGAGGTTTTTCTAATACATCTCCTGTAGTGCAAGTAGGTTCTTCTTACTTAAACTAGTGACTTTCTATAAATATGTAATGTTACTAAAAAAAAATAGTTGTCTCTGAGAAAATGCATTTAAGAATTTGCGAGCATGTGGAAATGACACATTCTAAGTGCTGTCATATATGTCACATATGTGTGGAGGTAAGATGATGACCTCAGGTCTCTCGTCACCTAGATTTTTGTTACAAGGGAGACTCTCTTTGTTGGTCACTGTTGTGCGTGTCAGGCTGCCAGTCCTGGAAGCTTCTGTGAATTCTCTGTCTTCTGTCTTCTAACTCACTGTAGAATTACTTGGGTTAGAAAACCACCCTGCTTTTACATATATTCTGGGTATGAGAAATGGGATCCTCATGCTTATGAAGGAACTGCTTTATCCAGTAAACTATTCACAGCTTGAATTTTTACTATTAAAAAATGATGTATTTATTTATTTGTTTGATTGTTCATTTATTATGTATGGCTGTTTTACCTGCATGTATGTGTGAACACCATATGAATGCCTGGGGCCTGTGGAGATCAGAAGGCAGCTCTGAATCTCCTGGTACTGGAGTTATTGATGGTTGTGAGTGGTCATGTGAATTGGAAACTGAGCCTGGATCCCCTGTAAGAGCCATAAGTATGAAAAACAGATAATCACTGGTTGCTAAATGATGGGGCTTCCTCTGCACCTAAAACATCATATTAGATATAAGTCCATACATATTTGATATGTATGTATGTATGTATGTATGTATGTATGCATGTTTCTGTGTGTGGTGTGTATGGTCTGCATGTGCATGATGGGGACCTAGTAAAGAGAAAGAGAGGAGGTTTGCAAGTGCATCTGTGTTCCTTATATAATTAGTTTCTTTATACTGTTTTTTACTGTAGCCCCTGTGAAGAGCTTATCTGTCTAGATATTAACTTTAAAATATCCTTAAGAATAATAATGGTAGCAATGATGTCATGTGGCTGTCCTTTGTTATGTGCTGAGGTGACTCAATTTAGGCTTTGCCTCCATGGCTTCTTTCTGGGTGTCAGTGTTTCCCTGTTTATTTTTTAAAGGAGATATTTGCTCTCAGCTATTCTGCCAAGGCAGGATCTTCTGTTGAAACTGAACAGAATTTAAAGGGGATCTGTGAGTGTTAGAGGACCTCATGAGTACCGTTAAAATCAGACTGGAATTCTCTCTGAGCTCTCATAAGCTTCTGAGTTGTTCATTGTGAGTGTCAGCTGACAGTTTGTACGATGAGGTCAACCTCATCATAGGATCTGCTTTGAAAATGTCATAACTCAGAAGTTGACTTCAGTGCCATTCTCAGACCTGTGAGGACAGCTATATGTGTAATGTACCAAGAGACCCTTATTAATTAGCACTGATATATACTACTGAAGTGACATTATCTCCTGTGCATTTATTGACACATCTATGTTTACACTGTTACAGCAAAATCGCTTTACATTAGTAAGAACTTAATTTACTCCATGAGCAAAGTTATGTAACTAGCTATAAGGAGTGCAAAAGCAATTTGCAAATATAAAATTGCTTGAAGGAGCAAATGTAGAGAATGATGCTATTAAGATTATCATCAAAATTCAATTAAATGTTCACCAGCTTTTAGTTATGAAAAGGGAAGACATACAAGCCTCAAATGCTAGCCAACTGTTAAATATTAATTAATGGAAGTAATGTTTCCTGATTTAGCCCTGAAATTTGGTAAAGCATTTCCAATAAATGTTGACTGAAAATGAATTCAAAAATTACCTAGAGTTTCCTTTGGCAAGTCTTAGGAGCTTGAATTCTCTCTCACACATATTTACTACTTAAACTTTTTATTTTTCTGTCATGTGCAAACAGTTTTCTTTTATTTCCTCCTGTTGAAAGAGTTACTTTCAGCCATATATGGCTTTAAAAGTATAAACTAGTTTAGAGTGGCTGTTGAAAATTATTCACTCGTAGCCTAGAGCTAATTTTGGATTTTTGTTCCTAACAATATCATCTGAAAAAGTCTCAAGTGAAAATAGAATTGTAATACACACATAAAAACTTTGTGGTGCTTTCGAAGGGAAAACACATACATCAAGGGTATAATTTTATTTTTACAAAATCTGTTTAGTCTGACAGTTTCCTATCACTATTCACTTTTAAAATCCAAGTGTGTGTCCTGAAGAACTTTGAACAGGCTTACTAATTTCAAAGCCGGGCCATATCTATGCAATGACATCACCTTCCACTCCCTTGTACTGGGAACTCACTGTTCTCTGAACTGAAAGTCTGGAGCTAATGCCAAGGGTTGTCTCACCTGTGAGCACATTTCCCATAAGCCTGGTCAGACCTGCCTGGGCAGCTGAGCAGTTTAGGTGGTGATATCCACCTCTGTGCTTCTGACCTGTTCTAGACTGATTCTTCAGTTTTGTTAAGACTATGGTCAATGCCACAGTGATTGATAGTCACAGTTGCCAGCTTATCATTGTTCCCACTTGGTTGACCTGTCTCCTAGTAGTGACAAAAGCATTGTAAGTGCTTAAGAATATTCTAGAATGGCCAATAAAAAAAGACTCTGACCCATGAAAGGAGGAAGTTAGATGGTTAGTTTATTCTGAGCGTGGAGGACTCAGACAAAGGTCCTTGTGCCGGTCTCTCATCTGGTATATGATCCTAGGCTGAGGTTCCCAGAGACAGAGACATAATGCATTCTAGAGCTTCAGTAGATCTCTTCAGTAAAGTGACAAACTGTCTTCTTGTCTGGCTTCTACTGTTGACATAGCTTGATAAACAACAACAACAACAAAAATGTAAATAGGATGCAGTGTGACTGCCTCTGAAGTAGGATAGCAGGGCCTGCTGCTTCTTGACAGTGAATCTAACACTGGAGAACAATAGTTGATAAAAATAACCTCAAACATTTCAAAGATGCTAATTTTCCAATGTACACTGTGATTGCACTTCCTTGACAGAATTCTTTAGCAAGTAGAAGACCCCTTTCCTAGGATTCCAGGAAGGAAGGTATGAAGGAATGAAGGAATGAAGGAATGAAGGAGGGAAGGAAGGAAAAAAGGAAGGGGAGGGAGGGGAAGGAGGGAAGGAAGGAGGGAGGAAGGAAGGAGGGAGTAAGAAAAAATATCACATACAAAAACCAGATGAACATGTGAAAAAAATCATATACTATATACATGATCACCACCACACACAAGCACATTCATTATACATACACAAACATAAATGTGTACACAGACACAAAAAAGCATGCACACATAGGCATATATATATATATACATACATATGGATATATATATATGGATATATATTCATAATAATAAATGCATATGTATCAGAGACTTCCCAGGTACACATAGACAGATGCATTCACATTGACACCCACATAAACTCATATAGACTAACACAGATACATCACACACAGAGGCACAGATGCATATGTACAGACTAATACACACAGACACAGGACATACACACAGAGAGATCTGTGAGCATCTAAAGATAGACGTTTCCTCTACTAATTCACGTTATTAGATACATATGTCCTTTAATTTTACAAGTGAAAAGAAAAATCACTTCCTAGGATGTTACTTTGTATAAAAACATGTATTTTTAAGATTCTAAGTGGAGGATGAGATATTTTTTAAGTTCTTTCTGTCTTTTATTTTCTCATTGGTGGTGGTATCTTTCACTGAGTAAACTTGCACAAAGACAGTGGATGAGCCACTGGCCTGACACACCATGTGGAGCCTGCCCTTTTAGAGCGAGTCAACGCCAAAATAGACAGCAAAGAAAAACTAAATCCAGCTTGAACAATACTGGCCTTAAAATAGCCATGGGGTTTATGACCACAGCAGCGGGAAAAGCTGTTGATCATCTGCCAGAATCTTTTCTTTTCGTTTGTCACTATTGAGTGACACAGAGGACATGAAGCCCCTGTCAAACATACAGGTTCAGAACCCCAAATCAGAGATCCTAATAATAGTGCCTGGTTGCTCAGAGAGAACTAATGAGCCCAGCTCTCCTGTGATCTTGACCGGTTTAGAAGAGATATCTCCAGAAGACCTGCTGGATGTAAGCTCCCTACCATTCTTTTTGACGTGTTCCCTCACTTATCCTTCACAACAATTCTCTCAGGTAGGTTTTGTACTCTCGTGGTACACACAAGGAAACTGAGGCTGGGAGAGGAAGCTGACTTGCTTATCCACAGAAACATTGCTAGAATGTTCTTTCTGTGGTTACGGGCAATGTACATGTGCTGGGCAGGAGAGAAACTCTCACTTTTGATCATCTAAAGTGAAGACACACCACTAAAAATGTAGATCAGAAAGTCATTTCCAAGCCAGTAGCAAAAGAGAAAGAGATCCACTGAGTCCAGGATGGCTGCAAAGTAGTTCAGAGAGACAGAGTTTAATTGGGGTTGAACGAAGAATTCAGAGCAGCAAACAGAAGGCAAGTGAAGGCCATAACAAGTTAGAGGTAAGGTAGAAGCTGCACATAGCTCTTTACTGTGGTCCAGGCTGGCAGGGAGACATATCGACTGGAGTTTAGGTTATTGTGGATAAACAGACTGAAGACTGGAAGAGGTCTCAGCACAGCTCTGAAGGCTCAGAATTTAAGAAGTCTTTTGAATTCCTTATCTTAAAATACAGTTAACAATCAATGTGTGGTAAAGGTCGATTCTCTGGATGCAAAACCCTGACCACCAAGGAGGGAGCCTAGAGGGCTAGCTCGAAGTGGAGATAATTACTGGATTGAACCGGTTCTGTTGGAGGCAAAGCAGGAAATGAGTAGCCTGGTTGAAACTCAGCCTCTGAACTCTTGGTAAATCTAATTCATGGTAGTCTTTGTATTTCTTCCATTCTTCATGGGACTGCTTCTGACTGCTGATGAGGGACCACACCATTTAAATGGACTGAAATTAAGCCATTTCTCTACCCCCAAATAGTAGCTTCGAGATAGGGAATAATCTGTGTCTGTGGCCATGGACAGAGGGTGGGCCACCTCTTCAGAAAGGGTTTTTCCCAATAAGGACATCACTGTCCCCTAGGAGAATGTGGGAAGTATCCAAGGGTGTTGACAGTTACACAGCAACAAATTCTTCCGTGGTGTTTATGAAACTGAAGCCTAGCAACTCCTGAAGGAGTCCGGTCCACAGGACCTCCTTCCATGGAGCTTACAGTTACAGCTGTAACTGATTCAGAGGTGGTCACAGGTTGCTCACCCAGAAAGTAACCCCAGGCTGCAAGTAACAGGAAGACAGCCGTGCCCATTTTATTCATATTTTATAACCTACAGTAAACATTTACTTAGCAATTCCACCCTGCCTATCACCGCCTCAGACACTTATGCAGAACTTAGAGTCATACTGAATGCAAATAAGATGTTAATTATTGCAGCCGAACGAGGCCTGTATCGTTAGACTCTGATGAATTTTTAAGATACACTGGAGGGGGAGATAGAGTCATAATATAATTCTCGATGAGGGTTTTGAAAGAGCGATCATTAAGATCCGTATGCTTCTGTATTACAGGCAAGACGATTTTTAAGCTAGGACAGAAGTGGAAGTCTTTTGGTTTAGGGTTCTCTATGCAGCAGGAAAGCCCCTCTTCTAATAGGATTCTTTTTTGTTCTGTTTTAATCCTTAATCTAGGGGGACTGTCCCATCCCCATGAGTCATCAGAATGGCTTCTCACAGGTAAGACCTAGAAGATTCCCGAAATGCTTCCCCTGATATTGAGAAACTTACTCAAACCAACTGAGAAAGACCTTAAAGGGGTCTGATAAGAAGTCCAATTCCTGCTCCTCCTACCCTTTGCAGGGATGTTGCCTGAACCCTGAACAACGTTTCCTGGCTGATAGAAACTGGCACATAGTTTGGAATCTGCAGCAGCTGGACAACACCAGTTGGGAAAAATCGTAGCACAGAGGCAATACAGATAGCTATCTCTCGGCTGGAAGACGCTGACTCATCCGCATGAGTCGTTTACAATAGGCAAGGCGGCGGGCGGGTCTCAGGGGGTCCAACTGTGCACTGAGCTCTGAGAGCTGACCAAGTAAACAATGCAAACTCCCTCTTGTGATTCTAGGAAAAGAATCTTAGAACCTTTAGAGAAAGAAATCAGTGAGGAGTGTGGCTGCTGTGTGGAAATGGAGTGGAAGCAAGAGGAATGAACTAGTCACGCCAGCAAAGCCAGGCAACTTCCGGGCCTTTCCATTCTCAGTTCTGATATCCTCTGGCACCCGAGCCCAGAGCTCAATATTTGTGTGAACCTTCCACACTGGAGTGAACCACCTTGGTGACCTGAGTAAATTATGAATTCCCAAGACAGAATCACAGAGTCATCGGGTGTGACTGTAAATAGCTGGCCACGCATTCATTACCCGCGTCCGATTACTTATAGCATAAATAATACACAAGCACCAACCAGAGCCAAAGCTGCCCCCTGGAAGTTTCTTTTTTGGTATTAAAACGATGAGTGTATTTTCCTTAAGAACCTTCTAGCAACATGTACAAATAAAGCCACACACAGTGACAAACTGAGCTGCTTGGAGTTTAGCTGATGACATTCTTGTTATTGAAACAGGAAATGACTCAGCCTGGGCTAGACCAGAGAGGATCATATATTATATTCCGTTTTGTTGGCTCGTTAAAAAAAAAAAAAAAGTAGAAAGAAAAACTATCACAAGACAAGCATGTTTGTTTTCAGGTTTTTAATTTATGCATTCTAGCAAATAAGAAAGAATTCCTTGATAAGCCATTATTAAAATGTTACAAAACAGGTTTTTCACAAATGTTAGGATCAAATGACTATTATAAGTTAAAGAAGATATGTTTAATATTTTTAAAGGGGACTGGTTAGGGTAGTGGAGGCCAGATAGAAAACCTGTCAGCACTAAATACTAATATTTCTATAGTTATCTGGAACCTGGTCTGTTTAGATAAACTGATTTGGGACATAATTTTATTTTTTCTTTTATGTTCATTGGGTTTTTTGACTACGTTATGTCTGTGTGAGAGTGTCAGAAGCCTGAAACCGGAGTTACAGCCAGCTATGAGCTGCTATGTGAAGGGTCAGCGCTCTTAACTGCTTGTTGAGTCATCTCTCCAGACCCTAGATAAACTTTAAAACTTTTTTTAATTAAAATATATCACTTCCCTCCTTCCTTTACATCCCCCAAACTCTCCTTTTCTAGCCCATTCCCTCTCAAATTGATAACCTCTTTTATTTTATTGTTGTTATGTTTATGCACGTGTATGCACACAAATACATAAATATAATCTTAGATACAGTTTTTAACACATTACTAAATACTAGAGTTTTACTAACATTCTGATTTTTTTTTTTCCATTGTGACGGGGCTAACCTGAAGTTTACCTTTGTCTATTAAAACTTTGCAGCTGTGGTAATTGGCAATCAAAATCAATTAATCCAACAGACAAAAAAGTTGAACATAGATTAAACACTATAAATTTTTGCATAACTAACTGAAATATCCTACCCACTGAACACTAATAATAATAATATAACAGTTTTAGAACAATACTTTTACCTCTGAAATATGCTTAATTAGAAAATTGTATTTTGCATTCAATAGTTAGCAAATAGTAACTAAGTCACCCACCCAGAGCTCAGATGACTCAAACGGAAAGACTTTCTGGTCTCTGACCTTAAATGTGTGACATCGTTTGCCAGTCATTGGCTTTCTTGATCAGATAAATCTCCACCCAATAATATATATATATATATATATATATATATATATATATATATATATATATGTGTGTGTGTGTGTGTGTGTGTGTGTGTGTGTGTGTGTGTGTGTGTGTGTGTATTTGCAAGGATGACTTGCAAGGATGACTGTTACTGTTACTGTTGGATATCGTGTTAGAACATGAAACCACAGCATATCAAAGCTTTGGCCTCTGTATACATGCAGATGAAACAGGCTTCTCAGAAGAGCTTGGTCAGACTCAAGCTCAAGCTCAGGACACACATGGCTGGCTCCTGTCCTGCTCTTTGTAAATGTGTCAGCTGAAGGGCAGTCTGCTCAGAGCTTAGAAAGCTCTAGGCTCAAAAAAAATATGTCTGTTTCCTTCTTAAATCTCAGAATGAATAGTTTCCATCTGTAATTGTTAGTTTTATATTTTTAAATAGTGAACTCTGAAACAGAATGTCTCATTATCTGTGAAGTGATTCAGGCGTCTGCTGTGTACAGATCTTTCGGTAGAAACACAACACAGTCATTTGTCTCTGGGGGGAGGGGCGGCACTTATAAAGACATTTTTTTTCCCTCTTTCAGCTATGTCTATATTGCCAGTTATCTGTTGTTCCCATGCTCTGCATAGATCTAATTTAGGTATTAAAAAAAAATACTCTAGACATTATCCTGGATTGGCAGGTATGCAAACACATGTGGTTTCAACCCTTCCTTTTAAATCTGAAGCAGATTATTTCTATAAATGCGTAAACATTTGACTTTCCTAAAGTGTGGTTTGTGATGCCTGTGAGCCTATTCAGGAAAACCACAGAGCCTGACACTTCTTCTCTATTATTTTCCCCAAGACATGAAGAGTCCTTTGCAATTTTAGATTTTTTGAGATGACAGCATTTCAGAGTCGTATGCTTTCCTGTGCTCTGTCATGAAAGGTTTCACCTTAGCGATTTAAGAAAGTATCTGTGTGCCCCTCCATCTGGCAAGGACGTCTCGACTCTTGAGACTGGCTTGTGATACCTCATCAGAGACTTTGAAGGTACTGTGGTGAGGTGCTCAGTTCACAGCCCTGGTCAATCACACCTCAATCATGCTGCCATGACAACATGTTTGTTTTTAAAAGTATCCTTTTGGGATGCAAGGCATCAGATGGTTCTAAGATTTAACTCCTAATGAGAACCTGCCTTTGAACAGGATAACCTTTGTAAGTAATTATAAATATCACACCAACAAGAAGATTTTCTTTCAATTGCACAGTGTCTGAGCAATTTCAGCAAAAATATTCTCTAGTCTGTCAGTCTCTAAAAATAATCCCTGGAAGCAATTTTAGGGCCAGTATTAGCCTGTGTTTGTGAATTGGTTAATCATATAATACAGCACCTTATTTGGGATGTAAATCTGAAGACTTTCCTTCAGTCCGTAATTTACCTTTACTTAGATACAGATTCTAGCATCCCAGAGACTATGTGCCATCATAGCCGGGAGTCCCCTCAAGGTACCTGTATCTCCAATTGCATGTATGTGTATGTCTACCTTTGTGAATGTGTCTGCGTGTGCATCCTTACCCCCAAAGAAGGCTTTTGCTGGCTGAGAAAGAAATGCAGGCAAACAAAGAAATCAATGAGAGATATTTGTATGTGAAATCAGGTGGGAGAAGCAAAGCCTGAGTTCAAAGTAGGATCTGAGAAACTGCAGCAAGAATAATCCTGCAACAACAGTCTCGGCCCTCTGGGGCCAGGAAGATACCAATGCTGAGAGGGACACTTCAATATATTCCCCTGGTTGTCCATTGTTTGAAAGACTAGAGATTACCTGGCATATCTATAACAAAGAAGACACAGAAATAAATGTAAAAGGAAAAAGAGAAACCCAATACCCAGCCTTTAAATACTGTCCCTTCTCCCTGATTACCATGCTCCCATACTGTCACGTGTCATCAATGTAGGGGAAAAAAAGTCTAAGGGATCTTCCTGTAGGATAACTCTGCATCTGTCAGTCTACTTTTTTTTTTATCTTTTTCCCCCAATCCATCTCTTCCTCTGTTTCTCTCAGTCTCTCTGTCTCTATCTTTCTTTCTCTCTCTTGTCTCCCTGTCTCTCTCTGTCTCTCTGTTGTATTTGTGTGTGTGTGTGTCTGTGTGTGTGTGTGTGTGTGTGTGTGTGTGTGTGTGAGAGAGAGAGAGAGAGAGAGAGAGAGAGAGAGAGAGAGAGAGAGAGAGAGAGAATTTAAGTGTGCAGGTGCAGAGGCCAGTAGAAGGCATTAGGTGACTTCATTCTACTACCTTGATACAGTATCTCTCATTGAACCTGAGTGCTGCCATTTTTGTCTATGCTGGCTGGCCAGCAAGTGCCCCAGATCCACTTGTCTCTCCCTACCAATGCTAAGGTCACAGGAACAAGCAGCCATACCTAGCTTTTAAAATAATTGCTAGAGAGTCAAAACTAAAATTCTCATGCTTGCAGAGAAATCTCTACTCCACTGAGCTATCTCTGTAGCCTGCCTTGGGCCTCTGCCCTACAAGAGTTTTATATTTAGTAGGATGTCTATGATTAACTAAGTTACCTTATTATCCTGCTTAGTCACTAAGCAATCTTATCGGATAAGCAAGTCTTTACCAAAAACTGAGAAATATAAAGAACTGGGTCTGTACTGAGGCAGGTGGTTAAATAGGATTATCCCTACAAACCATGTTTATCTCCTTTTGATGACACAAAGTGACATTAAATAATGACACTGGTTTGAAAATCTTGTGTTTAAGCTCCATGTACAAATGAATTAGACAAAAGAATGCTGAATCCATGACCACAAATATACTAGCCTTTGAGTTCTTTAACAACAAATAGAATATGGTAAAGTAACTAAATCTGTTTCTATGACATTTTCTCTGGGGAACGAGCCTGAATCTACCATCTCAGTGATGCCTAAGAATCCCGGGAAAAGGAAGAAAAGCAATAACTATTTATCAGATTAAGTCCTAGAATGTTAACTTTACCTCTGATGTGGAAATGAACATATACCTTCATATTGACTGTATTTTCCTAAGATGTGGGACAGAGAACTACAACAGTGTCCTATTTGTGCTCAGTGACAATGAGAGAAGCAAGATCAGAACAGAGTCAAGTGCATATCCCAGCAGTGGTTGGTCCACTCATCCAAACTTCACAGAGGAATTGAATCTTGAAGAAATTTCTAGGAAGAATATGCCAGCCAATCTGGAAGGCTGAATCTTCTAGAAGAGGCTCTGTGTGGATGGGATGTTCTCTGCTCTTTATTAGATCGACAAAACTGTAAACAAGAGTGTGGTTAAAATGTACAAGAGATAACAGGGCTTTAAAGTTCTTGGCCTCCACCCGCCCCCTGGGGAGGGCAGGGGCGGGGACTGGCCAAATCTCTTACTTGAGACCCAGGGCAACTATAATACATTAAAACAAAAAATGCTTCCTTAGAGATTTTATTTCTCCTAAGTCGCATTCATGTCTTCATGACCTCCTTGAAGTTCATAGTCGGAGTTGCTACCAATCAAAGTAACACACCATTTGTACATAAGCATTCACTGGATATGAAATCCATAATAACTGTCTTTTAAAGTAAAGGGCAAAAGAGGAAGTACTTTTTTTTTATCACTTGATTGTTACATCCTGCACACACTTCCTGCCAGATAATACCGTGCCTCAATTTTATCTGACATCTCAAAATTTTTTTTACACAAATGTCACCTCATCTAAATGAACTTTTATACTGCTCCATCTAATTTTCAAGATCTTTGCCCATCATTCCCCATCCTGTGACCCATGACGTGTCCTCATCTAGGACATTATTGAGTTGCTTACACACTCTTCACATATATGTAGCTGGGTGTAAGCTTTGGTCTTTGTTATTTCCCGAAGATACAAGCCAATATTTATTCTATAATAAAAACATGCTTCCCTTTAAACACTCCTGAAGATTTTGCATAAGAGAAAAGGGCCTATTTGCAGGTAGAAATGTGTTATCACATAGGTGGTACAGACTTCTGAGTCATCTGACTTATGTTTCGTGGAAACAAGAAAGTTGCATTGAAGGTGATAAGATCTTCTGAACTGAGCAACGTTGAATATCTTTATAATTCAGGTGAAAATATTTTTTGTTCCAAGAAAATCATCACAAAAAATGGGCTCATATATGTGCTTGTCAGAAATTATTAATGTAATCCCATTGGGCTCAGGAAGCACATTTCAAATTCCTCTAAAAATGTTAACCACAGTGAAAAGCTGTCTTTTTCATTCTTCCCAATTCTTATTATTTCTTTCATGTTCTATCTTTTTATCTTCTATTTGTTTTTTTTTTTCTTTTATTTAGGTTTACCAGGCCTTTAAAACCCAGCAACAATAAAATTGATGACCACAAAAGAAAGCTGTCTATCATGTGCCCAATAAAACTAAAACTATAAACACATAGTTAAATTCTGGGAGTTTTGAACCTATTTCTAAGTGAAATCCAATTTGTCGTATTTAAGCTGCAAGACCAGAATGATGATTTTTGGGTCTCTTTTCTCAAGATTCCATTGTGATAAGAAAGTACCTCTCCAGAAGGAATGTGTAACAAAGACAAAATAAGGGCTCTCCAACAAACACCAGCCTTCAACCAAGTTCTGGGAAACAGAGTGTGGACTAAAATGGGTCACACAAGATTAGCAGCCATGGGAGTCTATCTCCTAGAAGCCTCTGAAAGTGTACATCCTGGAGCCAGTGAAATAAATGGTCTAGCTGCATGTAAAGTTGCTTGCAGCTAAACCTGACAAACTGCAAATTGTCCTTTGATCTCAAAGGAGAAGTGTTGTGGCATATTTGTGTGCCCTCCCCCCCCACTAAATAGATGTGATAAAAATCTTTAAAAACATAAATTCTGTGTGGGCAAAAAGAAGTGCTCTTAATCATTGAACCATCTCTCCAGCATTGACTTATTTTTTTTTCTTTTTAATAATTTATCTATTTTTATTCACTTTACATAGAATCACAGCCCTCCTCCTCCTCCCTCCCAATCCCACCCTTCCCACCCTTACAAATTTCTCATGCCATTGCCTCCTTCCTTCGGGGAGCGACTCCCTTGGGTACCAACCCAACCTGGGACATCTAGTCTCATATGACTAGGCAAATCCTCTCCCACAGAGGCCTCACCCTTATTTTTTTTCAAAGCATATTGAACGTTTGTACCTGCTTAACACATCAAGGCTATTTGGTTTTCTTCCTTTTATAAAATTTAATTTTCTTAGAAAATTCCCAGTGATTGCTAACTTTTTACAAGGCATTATTGGTACTTCATTTTTCACTTTCATTTAGTTGTGAGCCCAGCCTTTAATGGCTGAGCCATCTCTCCAGCCCTTCACTATCATTTAGAACATATTCAAATGAGATTAAAAGTAATTACCAACAAACACAACTGTAACTTAGTAATTTATAAGGATCTGCCTCCATCTTTCTTCAAAATGCCAGTCTTCCATTATTTTACTCAATGGATGTTTTTCACGTTCTTACCTTTTTTTGAACAATTTAAGAGTTTGTGATGACATTTTCTTGTATTTATTATGTATGACCTTCTGCTTATAAGATCTTGCTGTAAAAAAAAAAAAACCCATAATTCTGCGACTGAGAACTATTTAATGAAAATTCACGTATACATTTTATATTAAATATAACAGATTCGAAACTAACATCCCTCAAAATATCATGTCAAGTCTCTGCCTCTTGAGCATGACTACAGATTGGGTCTTGGGAATGGAATCCAGTGACAGACTCAGGAGCCGTTCACCCTTTTTTCCTTAGGTGGGCCCCAAATTCTTTTCTTCTTAGAGAGGCAAGAAGGCAATTTTACAGAGAAAACAGAGAAGAAGCAATGTCGTCCCAGAGAAGAGATTAGAAGGAACCTGCCTCAAGTCAAGGAAGACATCAACCACAGGGAGATGGCAAGAGCAAGGAAATTCTTTTCTTACCAAGAGCCTCTGGAGGGTGACATTGACACCTGGTTAGGATTCTGAAAGAATGTATTTCTGTTGTGGTATTTATTACAGCAACCACAAAAACTAGTATACTACATATTAATGTTGTTTTCTGATTCAGGTGCTTAAAATTTACATAGCATAGATGAGTTCATCTTATATACATTGACATGAAAGCCACTTCAAAAACAACAAGAACTCTACATCTCTGTGAAGTGTTAAATTAAATTTCAAAAGTAGTTCAGTTTGAGTAATGGGACCCCTAAGTAAGACATGAGGCCAAGAATCCCAAGCTAGCATAGTCTCTGTCTCTGTGTCTCTCTCTCTCCCTCTCTCTCCCTCTCTGTCTCCCTCCCCCCATTCTGAATTCTGACCTGCAAAGACAAGAAGTGATTCAGAGAAATTTTCTCAGCTGGACCTAGTGTTGTAGGAGTGTAATACCTGGGAGACTAAGACAGAGGAATCACAAGTTCACAGCCATCCTAGAATTCAAAGTGAGTTCAAAGCCAGCTTGAACAATTTTGTGAGATTGTGAATCAAAAATAAAAACTTAAAAAGTCAGGTTGTGGATACTGTTGATATGGCCCAGTGGAACAGTTCTTTTCTAAAGTGTTCAATTCTCAGTGCTAAATAAAGCGAAGCAGAAAAGAGAAGAGAGAGAAGAGGAGAAAGAATGGGAGGGGAGGGGAGAAGAGGAATGACAAGGGAGGGGAAGAGAGGAAGGAGGGGGAGGAGAGGTAATAGCAGGGGAGGGAAGGAGAGGGGAACAAAGGGAAGGGAAGCAGAAGGGAAGGAAATAAAGGGGAGGGAAAGAGAGGGGAGAGGAGAAGAGGAGGAAAGGGGAGGGAGGAAGAAAGGAGAGGAGAGGGGAGGGGGAGGGAAGGGAGCAAAGGGAAGTGAAGGGGAAAGGAGAGGAGAGGAGAAGGGAAGGGAAGGGAAGGGAAGGGAAGGGAAGGGAAGGGAAGGGAAGGGAAGGGAAGGGAAGGGAAGGGAAGGGAAGGGAAGGGAAGGGAGTCAAGCAAATACACTCACTGCTCATCATTGATCATCTGAGGAGCAATACTTAGGTCAAGTTTTAAAAGTACAAAACAACCTAAAGAGTTCCCAGGGGAGTAGACTTCTCCCGCAGCAAACTGTATTCTTATCTTAATCTACTCAGGGGGATGCTGAGACTTGTGGATAGTAGGTGCCTTCATCAGACTCACTGTTAATCAGTTTCAGACTAGAGAGCCAGAGCTGAGGAAGCAAGCCAATGGCAGCATGGCCTCCTCTGTTTCTCATTCTAGATTTCTCCCATCATTTCAGGTGGAACATTTTCAAATATATGGAATAGTTTAAGGATAAGTAAATGCCCATGACTACTGCCAAGATTTGACACTTACTCTTCATCTTCACAACTCATCCATCAGTGTGTCTAGTCTCTATCTAGCCATCATTGATCCTTCTCCCATACCATGCTTTTTCTCTCTCAATTTATCCATTTTTTTTCTCATGTGTACTTCCCTTTGGTGTTTTGAGACAGGGTTTTTACCTGTGGCTATGCCTGTCTCAGACCTTGTCCAAGCAGGCTACAGTGTGATACAACTCCCTTGGGGCTGCTCTTTATCGACACTGCACCCAGCAAGCTTTCTGAATTTTTCAAAATTGTGTATGTGTGGGGAAGGCATGTCCATGTTCACATATATGTGAAGCTCAGAGGTCAACTTTTAGTGCCTTTCTTAAGTATACTCAACCTTAGTACTTGAGACAGGATTTCTCACTCAATCTGGAGCTCACTTATGGTAGCCTAGTTGGCCAGCAAGCCCCCATGAGCTCCCTGTTCCACCCATCCCCTAACAGGATTATAGAGACTAGTCACGGCAATGAGTCTCTATAGATGCATGTGTGCTTGGGCACTAACCTTGGGTCCTCATGTTTGTGCAGCAGGCCTTCTTTCCAGCCTTTCTTTCTAAATTTCAAAGCATGTTCCCTTTAAACACAGCAGATGACACTTCATAAGCCAGAATTCAGTCCATTCTCGTGTGTGTGTGTGTGTGTGTGTGTGTGTGTGTGTGTGTGTGTGTGTGTGTGTGTGCACATTCGCAGAAAGTTGAATGCATAGGCTTCTATGCGCCAGTCAACTGATGGGGATGCATGCAACTAACTGTCTGTGCAAACATATCTCCATCCAGGCACAAAATGTGCTCAACCCTTGGAGAGCTCCCTGAGGTCCCTTCCAAGGCAGCTGGAAGCCTGCCCACCATAAGGAGCAGGCCTGGCAGTTTAGTTCACCAAACATGAGTTGTGTCTCTTATAGTCTTGGGCTTCGAGTTTTGTAGAAAGTAATCACATATGCAAAGCTTCTTTTTCTGATGTTTCTGAAACACTCTAAGAATCATCTCATAACATGGCTGCCTGTGTTTTCTGGAACAGTCAGCATTATATCCTATAGCACCATGTGAACCTGTCATGAACTCACCATGACTCTCTGCCTTTTCTTTCTTTCTTTCTTCCTTCCTTTCTCTCTCTCTCTCTCTCTCTCTCTCTCTCTCTCTCTCTCTCTTTCTTTCTTTCTTTCTTTCTTCTTTTATTATGAATAGATTTCTATGACGAATATCATCCTCCTTGGGGACATGTTCATTCAGTACTTTTGCTTAAAATCTTGAAAGATAAAAATGCTGACTAAGAAACTAAGTGCATGTTCCATTTGATCTAAAATGCAGACCTTCTCCAAGGAGACAGAAGCAGCATATGTATACTCACTAACAGCACTAGAAAGTATTGGCCACTCAGAACATATATACATACATCTATATATATATATAGATAGATAGATAGATAGAGAGAGAGAGAGAGAGAGATTATTTTCAAATATTTTGATTACTTTCTAGATGCAATTTGTTTCTTACTAGTATATGTCATGTCCTGGAAACATGTTCAATTTTAAGTGCACATTTTACGAATATTTCTTTTTCACTATTTAGTTACTATTGCCTTCTGATAAGCTTTCGATTTTTGATGGTTAAATCCATTAAAATTAATTTCCTTTGTGCTATTGTTTTCTGTTTCTACCCACGGAGGTATTGCTTATGCTCCAAATCATGGTGATTATTTCTGTTTGTCACCACATTGGGAAGTTTATGGTCTGATCATTTTCATTCATTCTGTAATGTGTGTTCAATGTGACTACAGTATGAGATAAGGTACATCTCTTCCTCTCCTCCCCCCACCCCCACTCTCTCATGTTGTCAGTTGTTTTCTGTAACCTGGTATGTGTTTTCAGGAGTTCAACCATCATCCCTTGAGGAGTTCCCTCCCCTGTCGGATTGCTGGAGCTTTACTCTTAACTGAAGAATGCCTAAAAGGAAAGTCATGTCCTCCCCAATAACCAGACATGTAGGGCAGTCTACAAACTTGTCTTTAGCTTTCTTAAGCATGTCAATCAGAAAGCTTGAATATGGAAATGGCTAAGACACCTGAAAAGTGGCTTTGGCAAAGAAGGAAGAAGTAGACACCACAGACAGAAGCCGTGAACAGTACTACAACTCCTTAATGACTGTATCTGGGCTATTGTGGATAAATGCATTCTCACATTCCAGATCTTCTCCACAGGCCTTCACGAGGCACTCCTGAGGAGGAGCAGGGTAGACAAAGTGGTAGATACAAGGACTTCTAATACATTTCCAGAGTCTTCTTTCAAAGGAAGTGATTCTGCAGTGCTGGTGGAAGGCAGGACATCCATCCCTCCCCTCCCCCTCCCCCCCCCTTACATCCAAGTTCTCTAAACCAGAGCAGTTTTCTTGCCAGGCCAGAGAAGACATTCACTTCCAGGAGGCCATCTACAAGAAAGCCTAGTACTCAATGGGGGTGGGGGGAGGTAGGAAAGTTCAAGAAGCTCCAGTTCCAAAGCCAGACAGACACAGTCTGAGGGCCAGATCTAAATACAGACCCTCCTGCCCCTAGGTCCCGGCTCTCTTTTCCACTTTCCACCTTGCCTCCAGCCACAAGACTTATGCAGGAAGTGGGAAATGTGAGCTAAATATTCACCGGAAAAGAAACACAAAGAAGTCCAGGCACCCAGAACCCCTAGGAAGCATAGGCAGCCAGAGCTAAGAGTCTTTTGTATAGTGAGTCATTTAAATGTCTCATCTTATTTGTTTTACAAACAGGGCTACTAAAGCAAATTCTACACACACACACACACACACACACACACACACACACTCCTCTGCCAACACTCCAGCTGTTGCAATCATTGGGCATAGCACACTCATCTGATGAAAAATTAAGTTGAACATGTACCAAAAACCACTAGTAAAGTGCACAAACAAACCCAACACAAACAAGCAAATCCTTTATTTGCTTATCTAATTCATTAGCTATTAGTCACAAAGTCAGGCGCACAAACATGCAAATCCTTCATTAGACATCTATGTGGTAGCATTTATTTTAAAGAGTGAAAGTTTAAATTTCAATGAATAAAAAAACATTTGTGAAACGTTACCTGACACATCATATAGGAACTGAATTTTTGTTTTTCATTTTCAATGGAAAATTCCTACTTTCTGAGAGGCAAATACAACGAGAAAAGGCAACTCATGCTTTTGAGTAGAACTATCTGCAAATGAGATGGTACATGAAGAGGGTCATTTTAGCTCAGAGCGCCATGCGACAACTCACGAATGCTTTGTAAAAAAAAAATGATATTTTACAGAACAGTCAAGGAAACAGTCAAATGAAATATTAATTAATCCTCTGTGGGAGAAGTCTTATTTTGTTAAAGATGTCCCAGACAAACAAAACTGGCTTCTTGACCAATCGAGAGAGAATATTCACTGCCAACATAATTAGGAGGCAGTATTGCGATGACCTTTGACCAGATTTGGAAGGCTTCTTTTGAATTTTTCTAGAACAAGAAAATCAGAACCCACCATGTTACTGTCTACTGATCTCTAAGCTGAAAGTTCTGTCTAATTACAAACTTGAACTTTTTAAGCCATTGGCTTGGCCACTAAATGTATCGAAGGGAACTTCATGGTGAGAAAAGAAGCTGTACAGCCTGGAAGCTGGAGACAAAACAAAAGTGGAGCTGGGCGGGCATGAAGGTGGGGGGGGCGGGGGTGGTGGCTGAGAAAATAGCCCCGCAGTGGAGGGAGGCCAATCTCTCTGCATTCAGGGATATGCCACCACAGACTACAGAATGGCGTAACAGAATGGTTGTGTGGTAAGAAGATGGTGGCTGGTGAAAGAGGACTGCCCTCAAGGAGTGAACTGCTTCCTAGGAGTGTGGAAGAGTGAGAAGGGTCTGGGAGAGAATGAGCTCACACTGGAGTTATTGCACTGCCCTAGGCCCAGATTCTCTGTATTTATTGTGTGGTCTGCAGAGTTGACTTCATTTTACCGCCTCACCTCCCCCTTCCCCCTCATAAATATCAAGAGCACAGTTGAGAATGGAGAACTGTTCAATGAGTGAATATTGCTTTACTTTACTACTTATACAGTCTGGGGGTTTAGATACATTATTATCATTTTTGACTCTTCACAAACCTCCACGGAGTACTCCTGAGACGGGTATACTTGGCAATGGACTGCAAGAGGCCTCCACTCATGTTCAACCTTCTCTCAAAAGCGAAACTGTTTAGAGGCAGCAGCATCCCCCTTAAATCTGAGTCCTATTACCAGGAATCAGTTTTGATGCCTGTCCAGAAGAGAAGAAACTCACTTCCAATGACCAGCATTCCATTTAGTATGGACAGAAAAAGCTCAGCTATTCAGGGGGAAAGGGCAGGAAGTCTTAGAAGGTTCCAGTCCCAGAGCCCACATGCCCAGTACTGACATAATATCATCAGATGGGAGACTCCCCCTCCAGCCCTTAGCAGTCTGTCTGCTCTCTTCTCTGCTTCCCACCCGGCCTCAGGCCACAGTAGGTTTGCAGGAATTGAGAAATGAAGCACAAAATCAGATACTCAGGATCTCCTAGTAAACAAAGGCAGCCACAGCCAGGATTCCTTATACAGTAGTTTGGGGATTGGACTTAGGGACTTGTGAGACTTTGGGACTTGTGATTCCTGGGTAAGCATTCTATCAGTGGCTCTATTCTCACCTGCTCTCTCCTCTCCTCTCCTCTCCTCTCCTCTCCTCTCCTCTCCTCTCCTCTCCTCTCCTCTCCCCTCCCCTCCCCTCCCCTCCCCTCCCCTCCCCTCCCCCTCCCCTCCCCTCCCCTCCCCTCCCCTCCCCTCCCCTCCCCTCCCCTCCCCTCCCCTCCCCTCTTCTCTTCTCCTCTGTTTAAGATTTTTGAAACAGTCTCATCACATTTGCCAGACGACTGACCCTCCAATCCTCTCAGATGCCCAGGCAAGCCTTGTGCTTACAGTCTCCTGGCCTCCATCTCTCAGACTGCTGAGGTTCTAGGGGTATTTCCACCAGGCCAGGTTCAACCTTTCCTCTTCTTCAGACACACTGGCCGAGGTCAAACCTATAGCACAGATAAGGAGTTTAAAGTTCATAGTTCTCCTCTGTTCCTTACTTCCCCATCTCAAAGTCTCTGACCTCTCTGATTCTGTGACTTATGTTTCAATCAAATACTGTCTGTATTACTCAGGTCCTATGGATAGTCTTTCTTACATACAAAGCCAGGGCTATTTTCCCTTCAATAGTTAAATGTTCAGGAGTGTAAATCCCTCTCTTTCAAAACATCTTTGGAGCCCTGCCCCTTACCCCATCTATGACATGGACTTTTGCTTGCTTTGTAAATTTCTGTGTACCTGGCTTGTCACAGGATGTGAATAATCCATGCCGAATGCCTAATGGGTCCATCAGGAAGTCATAGAGTTTATTCTGCTTAGGATTCAGTCTATGAACCTACTCTACTTTTACACTAATTAATTTTTCTGAAAGTCACAGTTTTGATTGTATCTCTATTATGTCCAATTAAATTCACTCTTGTAAAAATAAACTATGCAAATCTTCTATTTAACTGGCAGGGCTTTTAAGAAATCGGGATTTTTTTTTTTTTTTTTTTTTTTTTTTTACATTCTATGGGAATGTAAGGGAATGTGTTAAAATGATGACTAATTATCCAACAGAAAGTTTCAATACCATCATTATGACACCCCTAAGGAATCACAGCCTCTTACTAAGGCCCTCACTTAGTCAGAGCCTTACACTTTCACCCTAATCCTTTACCATGTGTTCAATGGTGCTGGCTTTCATTCACAGATTTGATCTCGTTCTTGCTTCCTTCATTAATTCCAAAGTCACAGGCTTGCTGCTAATTATAAGGCTCTTGCCCATATAAGGGCCTCCATGGGAAGTTGGTTCAACCTCTGCATGTGTATCCTGAAGCCATTTCCATTCCCTTCCGGGAAACAGAACCCAGTAAAGCACATAACCCAGTAAGGGACAGATCTGCCTCTTTGTCACTAGGGTAAATGGGATGAAGGCCAATGGTCACCTTCATCTATTCCATACAATTGACATTGAAAGATAACTTTTCCCATCTTTAACTGCCTAAGAACCTGACAAGCCTATAGTTCTGGTACATGCATCGCATCTCTTTCTAGACTTCGTAAATTAAGTAGGAAAACTTCTCAACTTATTTTTACATATTTGATAACTTTTAAAAGGATACCATTCATTAAATACTATATTCTAAGTTATTATAATTAGATTTTTAGTTAAAACTTTTAGTTACTTAGGTTTTTTTTTTTTTTAAATGAATACCATGGTGTGGTTTGGGAGACAATTTATATATAAAAAAAAACCTGTCGTCTTCAACCTAATTTAAATTGTTTACACATCCATGGGAAAGCCTGTTAACCTTGGTGAGACATCTTAGAGACTGCCTTCTACAAGATAAACAGATTTCTACCCCATTAGCATGCAGAATCTGCATCTTCTTTGAATTAAAACTGCGCATCAAGTAAAGGGAATTTTTAAGCTGTAACTGTACAGATCTCCAAATAGGGGTGGCGGTGGCTCCAGGTCAGCGATGCGATCTTAAAAGCTGCAATTCTAACTTTGAGTAGGTAAAATTCATTCCTGTGAACTAAGTCTGACACACAGGCCAGGTAGGGCGCTTTTGAGATGCTCTGGCGTTTGCGTAGGAAGTAGGGGTATTTTGGTCTCAAGCTCCTGTCATTCTCCGTCCTAGGGATCGAGACAGAAACTACCACACAGTGACTCTGGAGCACCAAGTCCCCCTGCTGTTCAGTCTTATGGTCCCATCGCCACACGGGGACCTCTGGGCATGTTTGCGCCCACTCCGGGGCACCTCTGCATCTCTGAGTATGGAGGGGACACGGGACAAAGAGAGAAATCAGGGGACCAAGGAGAATGGAGTGTCAGGGAAGGATCCGGGAACACGGGAACGGGAACGGAGCGGGAAGAATGAGGGGGATCGGGCATATGTCTGCTCCCTTGTTTTGCTGGGTGCCGGTCTGGACGACAGGATCAGAAGGTGCAACCGGGTAGCCGGACAGCGGGGACAGGTGCCCGGTTGCCCCGGCTAGGCTCCCCCAGCTCGGGCAGCTCCAGCCACACTTCTGCAACGTTAGACTGTGCACCTCCCAGCACCGACTCCTTCGGTGCGCCGTAGCCCTCGCCTTATATACCCTGCTAAAAATAGCCTGCGAGACGTCTTTCCAATCAGCGCAGGCCGAGTTCGAATTGCACCAATAGAGAGGCCTTTAATGGAGAGGCTCGGTCACGCCAGGCGGGGCCGCTGTGTGTCCGCACTGGCGATTGGTGCGAGCTGACATCATCGTCGCGCAGCCCCCGGGACTGGAGCGGCAGGATTGGGTACCGTGGGGGGCGGAGCTCCAAGCTTGTCACGTGGGGGGAGGAGGAGTGGGGGGAGCCAAGCGGGGGAGGAGGGGGGAGGCTGGCAGCGGAGCTTTGAATAGGGAAGTTTTGCAGGGGTTACGCTTGCAGTCAGTCCGCTGTTTGCAAATATTGCGTGGGCTCGGCGCGCTGCGGGCTGCGGGAGGGTCCGGACCCGGCGTCCGATTGCAGCGCCATCCAGTTTGCATGAAACTTTCACCTGCGCTCCCGGGAACAGTTTCTGCTCCGACTCCTGATCGTTCACCTCCCTGTTTTCCCGACAGCGGGGACTGTCTTTTCCAACCCGACATGGATGTGCTTCCAATGTGTAGCATCTTCCAGGAACTACAGATTGTGCACGAAACAGGCTACTTCTCGGCTCTGCCGTCCCTGGAGGAATATTGGCAACAGGTAAATACGGATTTTTTTTTTTTTTTCACCTGCCCGGTGCGCCGAGGAGGGAGTCGCGTGGAGGAGCAGGCAAGATGGTGTGTGCTTGGAAGTGCATCTTTTTAATGATGGTTAGCATTTGCCTAATTAAAAAAAAATAAAATAATGATTTTAAGATGTCCTTCTGCTGCCGGGAATGATGAAGGCACTGTAGAGCGAGCCTTCGGGAGCGAGGAGTAGAGTTGTCATTTGTGTGGAGGCGAGCTCTCTTTCCCAGTACGTTTTTACTTCTTCATTTTTTTTTTGTTTGTTTTTTTTTCTAATTCCGAGCTTCGGAGCCACATACACCTGAGGGGGGGGGGGACCCCAAATTCCTTTGGCCGATCCAGACCTGAGCCGTTGGCACAAGTTTGGGGCTTGTACCAGCTCCAAACTCCACAGCTGGACCCTGTCATATGAACGAGCTTGCCTTGACTGCCAAAAGATTTGATTTAAGGATTTTGGTTTTGTTTTGATATTTGTACATCCAATTTTTAAAAGTCTTAATATTTTACTCGCAGAACGCAGTAGTTCTTTTTGAACTCAAGGCCATTTGCAGTTTCTTTTCCTTTTGGATAATTTCTTAGCATTCACGTATGTCTGCCCTGTTTTTCTTACCTGCTTTTCTTGTTGACTGCGCGGCGGGTGTGTGTGTGTGGGGGGGGTGCTGTTTGCACACAAGTGACTTGTCAGTCATATGACAATGAGTCCATTCCTAGTTGCCTCGGGTCTTACTTTGGGCAAGAAAAAATCTCGAATTCCGGCATTTTAGTGGAATAGAATTTGGGGCGACGGAAATAAAAGAAACACTCCGTCCCCGTCCCCGTCCCCTTTCTAAGTCTTAGGATTCTGTGAGTGGCAAAAAATAAAAATAAAAATAAAAAAATCCCCAAACACTTTTACCATTGTCTTTAAAACAATGATTCTGTGGCCGTCTCTCTACCTTTCTGGGCTGTTTTTTTGTTTTTTTTTTTTTTTTTTTTCTTCCTTCAAGTGAATTAGCAGATGAAATATATTCTGTCGGTTTCACAACCTCCCAGGCTTTAAAACGCAGGAAAAGCGAAGTGTTGGCTGAAACCTCCACATGCCGGCTTAATTGTTCACAATCCTCTCTGCCATTCTCTCCCCCTCCCCATTTTTCCTCCTCAAAGAAGCTGCTCCCTGGGACGTGATTGAAATTGATCTTAGTAGTTTCCTTTAGGCATTTGGGATTTGGGCAACTAGCCAGACTTGGCTCCTGGTCCCCTTCAGAGCCTTTTAAACTCCCAGAGAGCTTCGATCAGGTCCCCACTGCTCATCAGCATAATGGAGATTTTAAATTAGCCAGTTGATTAAAGTTTAACAAGATCTTCGTAAATGTGCTCGCCATTTCTTTGGAACATCAATACTAGGTATCACCGCCTCGATTCTTAATACTGTACGCACTGTAGCAGACATCGAATTTTGGGGGGAAAGGGAAAGCAAGCACCCCCTCTTCCCTGGCTTGCTCGTGCTTGCTGGGTGAAGCCGTCTACAGGGAGGGCTTAGGATGTGTGTAGACCGGGATAGAAGGCACATTGTTAAGTAAGCATTAGCCCTTTTGCTGGTAGCCTGTGCTCAAGATGGTCTATACCCTGATAACAGTTTTTTGGTGCAGTTTAGTGCTGAAATTTCTGTCTGTAGAATAGAATGCACAGAGGCACAGACAGCCTTATATGGGCATGGAGGCAAAGCTACTGAAAAATCAGGGCCTACATAATTGAATCCTAAAATCTTTCCTACCGTTTTTCTTTTCCAGTGGCTAGAAAGTTTGAGATGGTGGGGAGAGGGGATTGCTGATCTCTGCAGTATGTAGCTCCTTGAAAGGTTGGTCACAGGGCTGGGGAAGGGGCACCCCATCCATGGCACATTGCATGTGTATTTGAGCCGGGTCCTTATTTGGCTGCTGGTCAGAATTTCAAAAGGAAGTCTCCTTTGGCATTGCGTGAAAGAAAAAGGAGTGATGACTCATACTGTTGTACCCTTGGCCAGGAGATAAAGTCCTTGTTCATTGTGGGACTCCCAGAAGGGCCAGGGAGTAATTTCCCCTTTCCATCCTTTACAATAGCAGATAGCCATTCTGAAAGAATTCACTTCTGTTGTCGAGGTTTCTTGTTTTCCTCTGGTCAGTGAGAAGAAATCATTAAAGTTTGGTGGTATCCATAGTCCTGCACTTGGGGAAATGACATTTAAAAATATACGTGTGTGTGTGTGTGTGTGTGTGTATATATATATATATATTATATATATATTCTCCTAGGTCCCAGCTACACAGAAAATGAGAGAGGTTTCTTTTCAGATCTATTGATGTCCATGAAGTGAATACAGACAGATATCTGCTGTCTGTTTTCTGACTACAGCCAGCCCTATATTGTAAGCTCTGCCCCCCCCCCCAGGGGGGTCTTCAGACTACACTGTGGGCTGTGCAATCTTTCTGTCCTGTTGTGTGAACACTCGTAGATGGCTGGGTCTCTCTCACTGATGCTCATAGTTCTGGGGAATGTCAGAGGATCTGGTTAAACCTGTTAGGTTGGTGGGAGGGGGAGTGATGTGTGTAAGGCTGGTTTTCTTTGTGTGGCTTACCAGGATCGTCATTAGAAATGTCAACACTTGTAACTATAACAACAAAACAGGCTTAGTGATCATCACTTGTTGTGGCCATTGGTCCAACACTGGAGAAACCAAGAGAGGTCTCACCTCTGCTTTTCCTTCAGATTCCTAGAAACAGCTTCCCTGTAGCATTTGTGAAGAAATAGATTCACATTACAAAAGACTTTGTGACCCACAGTACCTGACACAGAAATAATTTATTCGTCCTTTGTTGCATGTTTTCTTTTTCTTTTTTTAATTCCTGTGTGCTTTCAGTTCCACTTTCAGTAGCCGTAACAGTCACGTGCCTTCTTGTGGTTCCTTTTGCACAGACCTGCCTGGAGTTGGAACGCTATCTTCAGAGTGAGCCCTGCTATGTGTCAGCCTCTGAGATAAAATTTGACACCCAGGAAGACCTGTGGACCAAACTCATTCTAGCTAGGGAGAAAAAGGAGGATTCGGACCTGAAGATTTCTTCTAGTCCCCCAGAGGACTCTCTGATCAGCTCCAGCTTTAATTATAACTTAGAGACCAATAGCCTGAACTCTGATGTCAGCAGCGAGTCTTCGGACAGTTCAGAGGAACTTTCACCCACGACCAAATTTACCTCTGATCCCATTGGTGAAGTCTTAGTCAATTCAGGAAATCTGAGCTCCTCGGTCATTTCCACACCTCCTTCTTCTCCAGAAGTGAACAGGGAATCTTCTCAACTATGGGGCTGTGGGCCAGGAGATCTGCCCTCACCCGGGAAGGTTCGAAGTGGGACCTCTGGGAAATCTGGTGACAAGGGTAGTGGCGATGCCTCTCCAGACGGCAGAAGAAGGGTACATCGATGCCACTTTAACGGCTGCAGGAAAGTTTACACTAAAAGCTCCCACTTGAAAGCACATCAGCGCACTCACACAGGTCAGTCCCCTCTCGGGGCCTGGGTGGTCAGCTGCTGGTGGGTGCTTGGGAGTGTAATCAGCCCTAGGAGGGAGCCAGGGCTCCCCAGGATGTGGTCACAAGCAAGGAAATACTCACTTCCTAAATTCTTATCTCTAAGGCATTGGGTCTTTTTTCGGAGTTCAGAGTAAAATCTTAAAAGACTGGACATTGAATCAGATGAATGGTTCAAGCTTTCAGATTAAACAAGAGGCCAGATCACATTCTCCATGGACACCCAAACCTTCACCCACTGGGTGCTCATTTACCCTTGTCCATGCATCGTGCTATGTTGGGTTGCACTTCTTTCTTTGTCATGTAAGTGCAGGCTCAGGACTGAGGGTCCTTGGGCAGCCTGGAGTTCGCCGATGTTGGCACTGGTGTTCTGAGGCCTCAGTGTGAGCAATAGTCTTGGCTAGTAGGCATTTATTGTGAAGACTCTGTCACTCAGCCACTTAGAACAAGGGCTTTCTTAATGCAATGCCACTACTTAGATTGAATTCCGTTTGTTTGAAATCGCCAGCACAGCATACAGGATAGGAGGGGAAGGATAACAGGATAAGTAATTGTAAACTCCTCTCTTACCAAGAGGAGAGTCAAATTCTTGAGAGATGAAGTCAGGGCCCTGAAGAGACACAGAGCTAGAACAGGATATGAGTGTTTCCCCCAAACAAGACAGTTTTTGCCTTGGGTTGACTTGAGCATCATTTTTTACTCACAGGTAGCATTTTATTCTGTTCTACACTTATAATTTAGCTAGGGAGTGATGTCAATTTGGTCGTTTGATTGCCCTCTAGAAACTGATCCAAAAGCCCTCTGAATGAGGTTTCTCAGAAACTCATGATTTCAGTTTTGTAGAAATGTAGAAGGTCCCAGACAACTCATTCCACAGGGAAATGAGTAAGGAACCAGATAGTGCTGGAGGGGGCCGTCTCCATGGAGAAAGCAATAAATCTCCTCCCTCAGCAAGGCTGTGGGTCCTGTGGGCTGACACCTCACCCTGCAAGTATGTCATCAGTCTGAGTAATTGTCATTGTTATGAGGTAACTTTGATTCTGGTAGCATGACTTTGTCAATCCTGGATCCCTGGAACAAACAGCCTGAGTGAGCCCTTCAGGCTAAGTTAGAGAAGAACCTATGTTTGTGACCTTTAGCTTGCCAAAGATACCTTCCTACCATTGAAGTATATATGGTGATGTCTGTAGGCTGTGGGGACCCCACAGTATATGTTGTTGAATCTTCTCCCTTCCCCCATTATGCCAGTAAAGTCATGGTGCCTTTGTCATATATTCTTTTCCCAGGAGAAAAGCCTTACAGATGCTCATGGGAAGGTTGCGAGTGGCGTTTTGCAAGAAGTGATGAGTTGACCAGACACTTCCGAAAGCATACTGGTGCCAAGCCTTTTAAATGCTCTCACTGTGACAGGTACGTCAATGAAGGCTTTGCAGGAAAAAGAAGTGTGGGATCATGGGAATGAGGAAGAACCAGAGCAGAGTAGGTGTGTGCAGTAGACCTTGGAAACAAGGCCAATAGTTTCCCATTACTTGGTGCCATTTCTTTTAAGTTTGGGGTTTTTGCAAACATCTCTTGACACCTTGACTGTCTCTCTTAGGAAGCAGTGTGTCGGATTTCTACAAGAAAACTGTCTAGGGGAATGCTTTCAAAATGGGCTCCAACAGTTTTCAAATTCAAAAACTGAGAAATCCTTTAGACCCTCCATGGGACTTCTGGGACTTCCTAGGTGTTCTCTGAAGACTCCTTGAATTTGTATTCCCCTGTCTTGGTGTTCCCTCTCCCTAAAAGTATTGGCAAAGACTCCGAACACTTGTACAGGGACTGTGGTATCTGGTGTGCCACACAATCCAGGAGACAAAACTCACTTCTTTGTTTCTGATTTGCCCTTGCAGGTGTTTCTCCAGGTCTGACCACCTGGCCCTGCACATGAAGAGGCACCTCTGAAGGAGCAGAGGAACGAATCCTGTAGGCTAAAAGAGGCTTCCAGGCTAAGAGGCGGCCATGGAAGGAGGGATGCCTGTACCAGCCAAAGCATGCCATTTTGCTTCCTACCCAGTTACCTCCAGGGGCCTCTCTTTGGAAGGTCTTTTGAGGGCTACAAAAGTCATGTCAGAAGCGGCATAGCACCCACGGTGCATGGTGTTTGGGTGACCCCGGACTCACCACTGGTTCCTAACCTCCTGAGAGGCTCTAAGCTTTTTGCCGTGAGCATGCGCACTGAGAATGTTAATGGGTGGGATGATTGTATGTTGAGGATCTATTACTGACTGTATGGTGAAAGGCAGACTTTTTCCCCCCCCTTGTGGTATCAAATAACTACAAGAGACAGAAAAAGAAAGCAGTTTGAATGTTTTGTGTGTGAGGAGTATAGCAAGAGATGAGTTGACCACCAATCATTTCCTGAAGGGTGTCTGCACCTTAGAAAAAAAAATAAACAAAAACAAAAAAAAAAATAAATAAAAATTAAAATTAAAAAAAAGATGGAAAACCTTGGAGGGTGGGAGGGGGAACTCAGGACCCCATTGTGGTGAGTGTTAAGGGCAGGGGGAGCCCTTGTCCCCCTTTCCTGTGTGAAAGGACTTCCTGGTGTCTGGTGCAGCTATAGAATGTGCAGTGTGTCAAGTAGCTTGTTTTACTGGCTACACGGAGCTCATTTGTAACCCATTGTATAAGCTGTATTTACAAATAACAGTGGTCATTTTCCCTTATAATACAAAACTAGTCGTGCATGGTCTGGGGGAGCTATAAACTTTTAACATTTTTAAATTGGGTCTCCAATCTCGATTTCAATTAATAAGCAGCTGTAAGATCCAATTTGTGTAGAATAATGATTCCTTAAGCCATTTAGGCCTGGCAAGACACGACCCCCCCACCCCCCAGATTCTTCTATTTTGTAACACTCCCTGTGCAAAATGATCTTGTGCAATGTAGGGTGGTATTTTCGGAATTTGAATTTACTTTTTTTTGGGGGGGGGTGAGAATCTTAAGGTACCCTTTGGAGAAATTGGACACATGTCAAATGTCTAAATGCTGGGGGCCTGGAAATTACCGGTCTAATGTCACATTAGGCTGAGAACACAAACTTTTTTTTTTTTTTTTTCTCAATCGGGTGGATCAAACCACTAAGCTTAGAAACCGTTTTTGTCTCATGCAGCTACGTCTCTTATTTATGCCTTGAGGACTCTTTCTGGTTTTCTAGCTGTTAATGCACTGTTGACCTTCATAATGGTGCCTTATGCAACTGGCCCTTCTGTGGGGTCAAATACAGGGGAATGGGTGACACATGCTTAATTATGGCTCTTTTTTCACCTGGCATTGTACTGTATCGATGTATAACACAGACAAAAACCAAGAACAACAGCGACAACAAAAAGAACACCTCTTTAAGATCCTCCTAAGTGACGAATGGGTGAAAAGTCCTTTGACATGTCAACATGTGTTCATTTCCAACAACTTGACTGTCAGTGTTAAAATGGGGAAAAAAATAGATATGTAAACGAATTCTGCTACCATGAGACTTTTTTTTAAGAGACCTTGCACAACTGTACAGATCTTACACACACACACACACACACACACACCGGCTGTATTTATTCTGTAACATTGTCACACATATTAAAGATACAGAAGTATTAAACAAGAAAAACCAATGTCAATATCTTGCTCAAAAGGCACAAGTTTTGAGTACCTGTCTAGCTATCTGTTGGTAAAACTGAAAGTATACTGCTTTTTTTTTTTTTTTTTTGGAAAAAAAAAGTGGATAAAATTTTTTGTGTATGTATATTTGTGTGTATAGTATGTGTATGTATGTGTGTATATATATATTATATATAGATAATATATAAATATTTTTTTAAGAAGAAACTAGAATGTTTAGCTAGAAAATTCTACAGCCTGTGAAGAAGTATTTCAAAATGGCCATAAAGGAGGTTAAAAGAAATTGAAAACTATAACCTAACTTTTATAGAGGCTTTATCTTTAATTTAATAATTTGCTGGAGACATTGTTGGCGGTGAGTCTATTCCAGACTGCTGATTCTGCTAGTCATTATTGGCAAGCCTGGAATAGGGTACCTTTGGCCATTCAGAAGGGGCATGAACAAAATCCTGGCCAACCAGCTGGACTCAGACACACAAAGGTTTTGATTTTACTTTCAGCCTTACTAGAAGATCTAACCTAAGAGTAAGCTGATCACAGGGATTGTTTTTTAGAATACTTTTTATGCAGATGAAACTATTTTTTCCAGCATGTAGATTCTTCCAGCTTTTTCAAGGAGTACTTTCCCGGAATTTGGCATACCACAGTGTAGACAGCTGATATTTCTGATATTTCATCCAGCTGCTTGGCTTTTTGGGTGTGGATCTTTACATATACGAGAATGAGTCTGGCTGGGCTGGTATTTCGTTTGATCTTCCTGGAAATGAGCAATGATTAAAGCTCCCTTAACTGTTGTGTTGTTTTGTTTTGTTGTATCTGGCCTGATGAATACATTTCTCTACAGAACTGATTTCATTTTGCTCAAGGGGAAAATGCACTTTTGTTTGGCAATTCAAAATCCTAGCACTTTGATTTGCTGGGTTTTTGAAAACTCCTTTTTTGGCCCTGCTGTGTGCTTATCCATAACAATTCCATTAAGTAAGAAGGTAAAGAGAAGAGAAAGAAAACTTGTGCTGGCTTGTCTCACTTATGAAACACATAGATGTTGTTTGACTGGGTGGGGCTGGGTACCGTATATGTCAATGCCTGTAATTTTAATAATAAGCAAGTACATTCTGTTCAGGTGATAACTGAGCCTCAATCAAGCAGAAACTTTTGCTTGAAGTTTAAAAAAATTTCTATTAGTGAAATTTCTTTATTTCTTTTTTTTTTGAAGCACCCTGTTATCTAAAGAATCTTTGTAAGATTTTTGTAAAATTTTGTTTTACAAGATTTTATTTGAAATTGTTTTTTGCGAGATTGTTATATTTCTGTATGAATGTATTTTTTATTCGAATAACATAAAAAGAATTCTTATCAGCATCTGGAGCCTGATTGTTTTTTCTGGGGTGCAGTGGGGGGAAGGGGGTTGGTTGTTAACAAATTCCTGCTGCGTTACTCAGCCTGGCTTCCTCCCCGGGAAATCACCATTGTGTAATTCTGAGGGCCATTTGCCTAGCTCAGTCCTTGCCTCCCTTGTCTTCCTACTTACCACAGCTGTCTCTGGAGCTAGAGGGAGGCTTTTGACATTGCCTCCCTACCCCCAAATGTACTGAATGTGTTCCAAAGCCTGGCAAAAACAGCCCTAGGCTTTTGGGGGCCACAATAGGAAGAAACTTGTTGCATTTTTTCCCTTCCTGTCACTCACGCTCTGGAGACTATCACAGTGCAGAGGCCCCAGCACCATGGCTAACTGCTTGTCCGGTTCACTTCTGAAATCTGGCAGATTTTGTTCACTTAGCTGGTAGAGCTGTGCCGGTCTTTTTCTGGATGGAGCTGGAGTCACACCTGGATGACTCCCATCTGGGAAGGATTGAAGTGACTAGCAAGCAGATGATAAAGGGAAGTTAGGCCAGAAGCCGTCCCGATAGACTCTCTGCAGTCACTGTTTCCTATTCCCAGAGTTCCCTGGTTAGCTCCGTAAAGCAGTGCAGAAAGTCAGGATTGCCTCTCCTCACGTGATTTCGTGACTTAGGAAAAATGCATTACGTATAGTGCGGTTTAAGAAAAACTCCGCAGCTTGTCTCAGAGCAGTGCCTTGAGATGTTGGCCTCCAGGATTACTGTGTGGATCAATGTGAGAGCTGCATCTTGGAATCTGTTTTCAGATTCTATAAGCCAATCAGTAGTCACAGGGTAAAATCAGTGAGTTTCTATGGGGCTTCTTTAATGCACTGTCCTTTGATCCCCACGAAGGGTAGTCTCCATTTTAGGTGTGGTATAGTCATTGACTTCAGAGTAGGTCTTCATTCTTCTAAATATGTAGAGTTTATGGGATTTTTCTTATTTTATATATTTTATAATTAGGGAGAAAATTTTACATGTGTACCCAGATTAGCAGTTTTGTTTTGTTTTATTTTATTTATGAGCAACTTGGATTTGTGGTAGGCTAAGTCAGAAAGAGCTGGTGACTTTTTTTTTTTTTTTTTTTTTTTTTTGCCAGAATTCATGGGTGTGTGTCGTTCTGAAGCACATGTCAGGGTGACTAACAGTTGGATTACTTTGACTGTACAGTCTAAATAAAGTCTCGATAATGCATTCTCTCTCAGCTACTATTAAGACTGGACTGTGTTGTCATGCAAAGTCTGCTGAACAGTTAAGTTATGCTCAAATAAGGCTTTTAGGGAGAGCCGCTGTGCAAGGAATCAGCCACAGACTTGGGATATTTATAGACATATAAAGCATTTTCAGTCTGCTTAACAAATTTTTTGAAACCTAGCTAAAAGGAAGGGAACACTTTTGCTCTAACAAGCTGTGTACTTTGGGGACAATTTGCTCGGCAACAATGGGCCTCCATTTACTCCTTGCTAAAATTGTCCAGGCTAGGTCACATGAATCTAGATTTTCTATGGCACTACCATTCTGTGGTCCCTGAGTATAGGGTGGACTTCAAATTACACATTCACCATCCTCAGAGTTCTTGGCCCAGACCTAGGAAAGTTTCTCTTCTGCTACAGGAGAAAGTATTGTTGGAGAAAATTGCTCTGAAAATGGAAAACAGAATGTTCTCAAACTGCCCCATTACTCCTTTAATTAAAGTTAAGTTGCTCAGGCATTTGATGCTTGACAACATATAATTTTATTTAAGTTAAAAAAAAAAAAAAAACTAGCCTTCTTTGAAAAGTTCTATTGTACCTATAAAGGAACCCAAAATCTCCCCAGTTTCCCCCAAACTCTCAATTCTATTTCTCATCTAATAGGGCCTTTTTTGTACTGAGGGCAATGGAAGTGATTAAAGTCACTTACTTTTATATTTTAATTGGCATGAAGAACACAGTTTCCATATGCAACTCCTCTTTAATGTATGTGGTATATTACCAGGAGCTATTTCTTAATATTTGCTTATTAAACTTATTTATTTGTATGTCTATGTGTGTGTGTGTGAATATATGCTTTTGTGTGTGTGTTGTTTACAGAGGGTATCAGGTGCCCTGCTCCATCAGAGTCACCCTATTTATTTGAGGCAGGGTGTCTCCTGAACCAGAAGTTGGTGTCTTCCTGGGTAGGTTGAAATCAGCATATCCCAGTGATCTTCCTGTCTCCACCCCTTTCAGAGCTAGGGGTGGAGTTATTCACCTGGGTGTTGTGATCTGAACTCTCATCTTCATGACTGCTCTTTAACGCCTGAGCCCTTTCTTCAGTCCCTGAGCTATTTTGTTTTTCATCAAAAATTCGAAGTTTTATGATGACAAAGATGATGATATTTTCCACTTTCTTATCAGATTTTGGGAAGAAATATATTTATGTATACATACATTTTCTATGCACTTATATACATGCATATATGTGGTACCCCATATAATAAATGTTATGTCCATTTCCCAAATAAGGCTTCAAGATAGTACCCCACTTGACTGAGGTGATGCCGTCCGGACACACCAATCTTACTGTTCTGACCCAGAACTTTGATACCAAGGACCATTTTTTTTTTTTTTTTTGAGCATTACTTCACCCTGTTCTCTGACTTGCTCAATCTCTCATGAGAGTCTTCTGTTCCGTTTCTAGGACTCACCTAAAAGTGCTGCTACTCTCTGAAATAGAGACAGAGTGTCTTCACAATTGAGAGTCACTAAAGCTTTAAATCTTGTAACCTTAAGTAAACAGAAGTCACCATTTAAAATTGCTTTCTGGATATGAGACAGATGGCACACATTTATTTTTAATGCTTAAGAATAGAGAGAGCGCCATCAGGGATGTGACATCCTGCATCCATTGGCAGGATTCACCTAATGCACAGAGAGAAGATACAAAGAGAAGAAAATGAGGCTCGTGCATCACGCAAACGAGGCAATCCAGCAAAGTGTATTTAACTAGATTTATTTTACAGCAGGGTCTTTTCTATTTCATTCTAACTAATTTTAATGAGGATTCTCCAAACATCTGTGAATGAGAAGAGACAAAGAATAGGAGAAAGCTGGGTCCCACGTGTCCTTTCAGGAGGCACTTTGGGCTCAACAGTCACCAGGCATTTTCACTGAAAGACAGATTGAATTATAATTCATAATGTCCATGCAAATTCTGGTTCAAATCCCACATCCCTTATATAATTCACGCAAAAAAGCAAACTGCCACATACACTCTACAGTTGTTCCTTAAATGGAGACCTCCTGAATCAAATATACCATTTACAATTAACCTTAAAAAAAAAAAAAAAAAAAAAAAAACTCTAAAATCCACAAATAATAAGTAGAAACTCATTAGGCTAATGATTGAGCCTCCAAAATGTGTCCTTTGTCATGACAAAGCACATTCGTAAGAGCCTTGCAGGTTGCAGCTACACTGAGCTCTGTGTCTTGGATTTCTTCAGTTTCACGTTACCAAACTTTTTTCTGGTTGTGTAAAACTAGGTTCCAGTTTGTGTGGCATAGTTAATGTCACTTACAGGCATGACCCCCTCAAACCAAACACCTCAAACCAAGCACCTCATTCAAATGTCATTTTTCTGTTTGTGTTGGTGAGAAAAGAACACAGGATAGGTATGTCAACAACGAGATGCAACATGGCAGGTCTCTCGAAGTCAGGAATGGGAAGAATCCAGTCTTCTTTATCTTTGCTTGCATAGTATGATACATGGAAAATAATGTATGTATTTATAAGGCCAAAAGCCCTAGCAAGCCCTAGCAAGCTATCCTAGGATGAGACTTGAGTTTCTGAAGCTTTCCATTTACCAAGTCAAATCCTTCATGGTAAGATTGCCTTTTGGGAAAAAAGAAATCATTCATTTAAAAAAAAAATTGTCTTTTTTATTTCTCTGAGAATTTTATACAAGCTATTTTGATCATATACCCTCTTCACATAACTCCACTCAGATGTTCCCACGCAATATTATGCTTTCTCTCTTTTGCTGTCTGTCATAACTTAATGTAAATTAAAAAGAAAAATTGATAGAGGATAGATATTATTGATGACTAGTTGAAGACATTGACTTATAATGTTACAGATTTAAACATTTGCTTGTCACCATACCTAGATGTAAGACAGTAGAATCCAGGAGCTTATGAGGTGGTTTGTTGGATAACAGATTACTGGAAAGTCCTACTTTCTCAAGTCACTCCTGAAAATCTCCCTTAGAGATGAGGAGAGGTAAACTAACAGTTGAATGTAGACCTTTGGTTTCTCAAAGGACATGTCCCATCTTCTGGGCTTCTCCAATCTGTAAGGAACTTCCTATTCCAGCAAGGTTAAGTATAGTAAAAGTAAGCTGTGGAACCAGAGACAGTTGCTTTCTTTACCTTACAAAGAAATTGACAGGGATTAAGAAGGGAAAGAAACCTTCCCATAGCTTCTGATGATTCAGTATTAATAATCATGACCCGGACACTGAACTTCCAGCATGAGGTAATGAGGGACATTGATTGTTCTCAAAGACTTGTGTGTCTTCATTATCACTGTGGGCAGAACCTGATAGTCAGGCAACTGTATGAAGATGTGTGGAAGGTGTTACCTAATACACCTCAGTCTCTTGTTTAGTTGTAAATTTCCTTGGAGACTTGTACCAGTAACACAAGCAAGAAACCACTAATTTTGAAGTGATCTGTGGATGTTCTATCCACAAAGAGTGGGCACTTGTGTCATGGCTGCTTGGAACTGTGGTGACTGTTCCTGTATGGAATCTCTAAGTAAATACCTCATTCACTTCTGGACCTGTGTTTTTAATTAACCCATTTTCAGATGATTTTTCCCAGCTTTAAAACAGACACAGTGCAAGGCCATCAGGACTGTTTTAGTGATAAGGTAAATAGAGAACTGGATCCAGAATATCACCAATTGTTGATAATTGACCATCACTATTATTATGGTATAGTAGATAGCTATTTCTTAATCAGGAAAACAACTGTACAAGGAAGTGTGGAAGGTGTTACCTAAGGCACCTCATAGTCTTTTCTTTAGTTGTGAATTTTCTTCCCATTATGTTTAATTATACATGAATATCCCCCTCCCCTTTCTGAAGATCAGCAATAGATGTCATTTACTCGCAGTTACTTTTGACAGCATAATGTCCTTGTAAATTCAGGGGCTAAGCATAGACTATTATGCTATTTCTTAATGATCTACAAAGTAGTTTCCTCTGGATGTTCTTACTACACTGCTGAAATCTTTCAGGAAGGAAGTGCTGCAAGTCTTTGAGTAAACCACTTTTAGGTCAAAAGCCGGGAACATATGGTCCAATTGCAGAATGGATTGGCCAATAGACCTCAAATTCACTTTTGTTTGAACAAAGGACAAACAGTCCAGAAGTCTCACTTGTTACAACCATTTTCTTAAATACCTCTGAACCCCAAGGTTGGAGCCATTCTGACTCAGATAACTCAAGTCACCATTAAACAGATGCTGGGTCAAGGTCACCCGGCATTATTGCATTATTTATCACATTCTTTCCAATGAAATAAATAATCAGCACCAGCTTCTCATACGTTGCCTTGTATGCTGTATGTGAGATGCCAGTTTCATTTGGCGTGGGTTCTGCCCAGTTATAACTGGCATGCTTGCACCTCTATACCCTTGGTTCATTTCCTTTATTTCACTCTGTGCTAATTAATTGGCTTTTGTTTTCTTCCTTGTTGGTTAGCTTTACTAAACTTTATCCTATGTGCATCACTCCCATGGTTGTACTTTCTGAGCCTGTGCCTTCATTATCCTTGATTATCATTAAAATATTACAAATCTGCTTTTTTTTTTTATTGTACGATTTGTTGCATATTTGTAGGATAGTTTCATTGACAGCTCTCTGTTTCCAAGAGTGTGAGCTTAGGTTATCCCTCTGAAGAACAATGGACTGATGTTCACCTAATGGTGACTCTTGTCTAATGAATAGTGAGAGGTGAGCAAGGTGCTGTCAGCATTTTGCAGAAGCCAGCTTGAGACAATGAACCATACTGTCACTAGGAACAGAGCCAGAGATGCAGACCAGCTCATCTCTTTCTACTACATTTGTACACTATTTTTCACACTTCTGTTCAATTTTCAAATTGGATCCTATAGAAGAGACTGGTGTACCAAAGCACAATGTGTGACAGAACCATGTATGTGTTCTGTTGTCTTCTGGTTTGGCTCTGCACTTACTTTGTATTACCTGCCAATGAATTTCATGCAAGCCGGCAATAGATAAACACGAAGCCAATACTCTTACTCAGCGAATAGTGATTATCATGTTTTCACTCAAACTCAGTATGAATAAGCATTCATTGCATATGGGAAATTAACAGAGCATCCATGCTTAATCTGTGGGTCCTAATATAAGAGGGGGAATGTCATGTAACTGAATGTGTGGGTTGTAAAAGATGTGGCCACAGTAAAATGTTTCTGGACAAACCATCATCAGTAACTAATTCAAAACCAAATGTATAGTGAATCTAAGGTGTACCCTCAGCCCTCCTCCTTGCTGGAGCCTGAGAGTTTTCTGAAGTCTTGATGCTGGATCTCACAGTCTGTGTACTTTGTGTTGTGCGTGCCCCCATGCTACAGCTACGGAATGCCAGTGAACACTGCCTGGAATATCTTGGTTCAGAGTCAAGACTACCGTATGTGATGAATGACAGAGATTTCACCGCATGTACAGGGCTTTCTGCTGTCAGAGAAACACAATAGTTTAATTACAAAGAACATAGACTTTTAGGAGCTTCCAATGGTCATTCCTTAGTATGCAGAGATCAAGATCAAATTAGTATAACATTGGACTCCATTTTGTTAGAACGCTGGGTTTTGAAAATTACTATTTGAATCACCAGCTTGAGTTTCATAAAAATTTGCCTTCTAATTTTGGCTTGGGATTAGGACTGAATTTCCAATGATTGCTGAAATGACCCTAAATATACTTCTCCTGTTCTGTGAGACATACGTATGCAAAGCAACATTCTCAACACTGATGATTATAAAATAAAAATATTGATCAACTTAGGGAAGCATCTAAAGGACTCTGTGCCCTACAATATTAACTATTTAACTGATTTAACTCATTATTATGTTAGCATAGAAAATAATGCATTACTTTGCTTTCATCTTTTATAAATGGTAAAATCACATGTATTCAACAAATTGCTTCTAAAGATATCACCTTATTTACCATCAATAAATGCTTAATTTGTCTACTAACTTTATAAGCCTATATATCTAGGGTGGCATAAAAATTTCTCAGGCAAAAAGGGGTCATGGGTGAAAAAAGGTTTAAGAAGCCTTGCCCCATCGAAACAGAGGGTGGAGGCTCCTGGGCTATATTTCTTCTCCTGGAGCTTCATCTATATGCTACTCTATCTGGCCAGGCTTCAGACCCTCTCTCTGTATGTTGGCTTTTTGCTTCTTATTTGCATCTTATTTGGTACTTAGCATTTGATCACCTGATTTGCTTTATCCTTGGCAATGCATGAGTACAAAGCTGTTCTACCTAAGGGGAGGTAGTATGTGTAACAAAAGCCCACATGCCACAGTATTAATGAGACTTGGTATTCAGTATATCTTTGTCTTTTGATGATGATGATGACACTAGGTGCAATACCAATGGCTTTCTTACCATTATTCCCCACTGTCTTCTGACTTGTGTGATGTGGTTGGATAACATCACTGAAGCTATTCATTCTGGACACAGAACACACTCTATGGTTCAGAAGTTAGGCCTATAAGAGAAAGTGACATACAAATGGACAAGTTTTTAACCGTTTCTCTACAAATACGCAGTATAGAACCATAGAAGATACAGACAGAACTATTTTCATTTCTTTTATGTGAAGTTGAATCCAGGTGACTTCCTGGCACATCTTTGCAAAGATGTAATAGCTCCTCAGGAGTAGACACAATGCTCTGATCTTTTTTAGGATTCTTTTCTTGAGCTTTTGCCTCGTCTCTGGGGTCTTTCATCTCTCTCCTCTCACTTAAAGCCTGCATTTCTTTGGGTAAAGAGCTATGTGTATATAGCTTAACATTTCGGACTCCTCAACTTCTAGAAGTATTTTTCATTGCATGCAGGAATGAATGAATGAATCTGTTTCCATCATTTCTTAATCTCTACACCAGAAAAATGGATGTATCCAGCCTAAAGGAGATCCCTAAAGAAGATACAACTTATTTTATCCAAAATGTTAGCCCCTCTCCTGGTAGATGTTTTACTTACATGGTCTCTGCATTGATTATTTGTCTTGTTACTATGACAAAAAGC